>NC_043716.1:32036606-32108962 GCF_006229205.1 Suricata suricatta
ATTTGCCACTATCTTTTCCCATTCTGTCAGTTGCCTATTAGTTTTTTTATTGTTTCCTTTGCAGTGCAGGAGCTTTTTATCTTGATGAGGTCCCAATAGTTCATTTTTGCTCTTGATTCCCTTGCCTTTGGGAATGTGTCGAGTACGAAAATGCTGCAGTTGAGATCAAGGAGGCTATTTCCTGCTTTCTCCTCTAGGTTAGAAATCTTAAACTCAGGTGATCTAAATCCTATAATTTTTTTTATCTTCTTCAAAATTTTTTGGCTTTTCTAATATCTTTGCATTTCCATAAAATTATGTAAATAACATCAAGTTCTAAAAAAAAGACAAAGTCCTTTGGGACTTTGATGTTGACTGAATTGAAACTCTACATCAGTTTGGGAATTTAGATCTTAACACTTATTGAACCTTCTGATCCATGAACATAATATTTGCCTTTACATTTATTTAGGGCTTTTTAATTTTTCTTAGAAATATGTTATTTTTTATAATATACAGATCTTTCTCATATTTGTTAAATTTATACCTAGATATTTCATATTTTTTATATCATACATTATACTCATTTCTTATGTTTAGTTTTTGTGTTTCTTTCTATATAGAGATGCAATTTTTATATATGGACTTTCTGCCCTGTGGCCTTGCTAAACTCACTTATTCTAAATATTTTGCTTTACATTAGGTGATCATGTTTTCTTTAACATAAATATAGTTTAACATTTTTGTTTTGAATGTTATGACTTTTATTTATTGTTCTTGCCTTATTGCATAGCTGCTATTTTCAGGAAAATGTATAATGTAAGATTTGGGAGCAAATATTACCTGCATGTTTCTCATATTAGGGAGAATACATTCAGTGTTTTCTAATCAATTATTGGCTATTTAATTATGGTTAAAGGCTTTTAATAAATGTCCTTTATAAAATTAAAGGAGTTCCCTTCTATTTTGAGTATACTGAAAATTTTTTACTTTGAACAGTCATTGAATTTTATCAGAAGATTTTCTGCATCTATTGAGATAATCATGAGCTCTTTTGTTTTTAATAATAAATATGGTGCATTACTGATTGATTCAGGAATGTGGATCCAAGTTTGTATATATTGAATAAACCCTACTTGGTCATAGCCTGCTATCCTTTAATATATTAATTTGGGGCACCTGGGTGGCTCAGTCAGTTAAGCAACCAGCTTTGGCTCAGGTCATGATCTCACTGTTCGTGGGTTCGAGCCCCGCGTTGGGCTCTGTGCTGACAGCTAGCTCAGAGCCTGGAGCCTGCTTCGGATTCTGTGTCTCCATCTTTCTCTGACCCTCCCCTGCTCGCACTGCCTCTCTCTGTCTCTCAAAAATAAATAAAAGACAAAAAAATTTTTAAAAAATATATTGTTAATTTATTACTACTTGTTAATATTTTGTTAAGAATCTTTGTCTTATGTTCAAGAGGTATATTGGTCTAAAATTTTCTTTCCATATAATGTGTTTATCTAGTTTGGGAACCAGGCTAATTTTGATTCTGATTTCATGGAATTGGTTAGGAATGTGTCATCAACTTCTATTTTCCGAAAGTCTAAAAATTTGGTAGAAGTAATTGGTGAAGCCATTCAGGCCTCAACAGTTTCAATAGGAAGATTTTTAAACTACTAATTCAATTTCTTGAATAATTATAGAGTTATACAGATTACCTATTTGTTCATGAGCAAACTTTGGTAGAATGTGTTTTTAGGAAATTCATCCTTTTCCTCCTTGTCAGAGTTAGTGGCAGAAAGTTGCTTACTGTACTTTTCAGTGTCTGTAGGATCTTAATGATGACCTTCTTCTCTTTGTGCTATTAATGATTTGTGCCTTTTCTTACTTTTTCTTGCCTGAATAGTTTGACTAGAGGCTTATCAATTTTGTTCATTTCTCAGAACCAGTTTTGGTATTGCTGATTTTCTTTTTGTGTTTTTTGCCTAGATCCTATTTCATTGATTTCTCTTCAATATTTATTACTTTATTCCATTTCTTGATTTTGAGTTCAATTTCCTTTCCTTTTATTAGGGTTTTATTTCTGTTGATAGAAGCTAGAGATCTTGCTTGTGCTCTTTTTTAATATAAACATTTAATACTTCACATTTCTTACCTTAGTGGCATCTACCTTAGTGGCATCCCACAGATTTTAATATAAAAATAATATGATTCCATTTTCATTCCATTCAAACCATTTCCTGATTTCTCTGTGATTTTTTAATTTAATCCATCAGTTGTTTAGAAGGATGCTGTTTAATTTCCAGATATCTTGGAATTTCCCAGGTGTCTTTCCATTATTGATTTCTAGTTCATTTTTGTTGTGATCAGAAATGCTACTTTGTATATTTTCAAACTTCTTAAACTTATTAAGATTTGTTTATGCCTGAGACTATGGTCAACTTGGAAAATGTTCTATATGCCCTTGAAAAGAATGTGTATTCTGCTGCTATTTTAGTGGAGTGTTTTATAAATGTGATTTAGATTCCATTCTTTGAAAATGTATTGTTCATGTTTTCCATGTATTAACCAATTTTGTCATTGTTATATCAATTATTGAAAGAAGAATGTTGAAATCTCCAATTGTAATTATGGATTTTTAGCTTTTTTCTTTCAGTTCCATGAATTTTTGTTCTGTGTATTTTTTTAAATTTTGTTAACATTTGTTCATTTTTTTAGAGAGAGAGAGAGAGAGAGAGAGAGACCAAGCAGGGGAAGGGAAGAGAGAGAAGGAGACACAGAATTCTAAGCAGGCTCCCGGTTCTGAGCTGTCATCACAGAGGCTGATACAGGGCCCGAACTCACGAGTTGTGAGATCATTACCTTAGCCGAAGTCAGACGCTCACCGACTGAGCCACTGAGGCACCCAAATTCTGTGTATCTTAAAACTATCTTATTATTATGAGAACCCAACAACAGTACACTTCATTTATGTTTTCCTGGCTTTGTATTATTGATGTCATGCATGTTACTCCTTTATATGTTAGAGACCCTATTGTATGTCGTATTTTTGCTTTAAATAGTTATCTTTTAAAGAGATGAAAAATGAAGGTAAAAAGTCTTTTGTATTTGTTCACCTATTTACCTTTTCTGATATTCTGTATTTCTTTGTGTAAATCCACATTTTCATCACTTTCCCTCTGATGGATGAACCTCCTTTAGTATTTCTCTTAGAGATATTATCATATTTTATTTTTCTAAAAAATACCTTATTTAACAATTATTTCTAGAATATTTCCACTGGATAACAAATTCTGAGTTTTTGTGTATACATATATATTTTAAACGCTGATATCACTCCACTGACTTTTGGCTTGCATGGCTTTAAATAAGGTCACTGTAATTCTTTTATTTTTCATTTTTTAAGTGTATTTATTTAGTTTGAGAGAGAGAGCAAGAGTAAGTGAGCAGGGAAGAGTCAGAGAGAGGGGGAGGGGGGAGAGAGAATCCCAAGCAGGCTCCACACCCCTAGCACAGAGCTTCATGTGGGAATGGAACTCACGAACCCTGAGATCATAACCTGAGCCAAAGCCAAGAGTCCGACACCCAACCACCTGAGCCACCCAGGTGCACCAAGTTCACTGTAATCTTATCTTTACTTTTTGTATATAATAGACTTTTTCCTCTGGGCACTAAGATTTTTCTCTTTATCACTGGTTGTCATCACTTTCGTTAGGGTGGGTTTGTTTTTTTTTTTTTAACGTTTATTTATTTATGTTTGAAAGAGAGACACAGAAAGAGTGTGCGTGTGTCTGTGTGTGAGCAGAAGGGGCAGAGAGAGAGAGAGGGAGAGAGAGAATCCCCAGCAGGCTCTTTCTTCACACTTTTTACCACCACGCCCTCATTCACCTCCACTCCTCTGGGATTCCAGTTTTATATATTTCTTAGACTGCTTGCTGTTATTTCACAAGTCATTAAGGTCTGTCCAATTTTTAATTTTTTTTCTCTGTGTGCTTAATGTTTGACAGTTTCTACTGCTATCTCTTCAAGTTCATGGATCTTTTCTTCTGTGGCATCTCATCTGCTATTAATCTCAGAAAGTGCTTTTCTTTTCAGATATTTTGTTTCTCATCTTTGGAAGACCCCTTTGGGTATTTTTTAAACTTTCCATTTCTCATCATGCTCATGTTTTCCTCTGTTCTCTTGAACATATAGAAAATAATTATAATAGCTGGTTTAGTGTTTTTGTCTAAAAATGCTATGATTTGTGTATCTGTGGATTTGTTTCCATTGATTGATTTTTCACCAGGGAATCTATTGTCTTTTTATGTTTCTTTTGAGTTACTTGCCACGTCGAGTTGATGCAAGTAACTGCAAACTGTACATTTTTGGTTGCTGGATTTTGTTATATTCCCTTTATAGTATTAGATTTTGTTTCATTATGCAGTTATTTCGATCTTTTGATTTCTCTGAAGCCTTGCTAGAGAAGCCTTTATTTGGGGGCTAATTTAGCTCCACTACCAAGATTATACTCTTCTAGGGGCTCTACCTAATCCCCTCTGAATTAAACACCTGCATGTTTCCTCTTTGGATGTTAGGAATACAAACTACTCCCAGCCCTGTGTGAACTTCAGAAATTGTTGTGACTATTTCTTTCCAGTGTTTTATCCCTGACTCTGGGTGGTTTCCTGTTAAGTATGCTAAGATTAGTAAAGCAAAGTACTCTGGGGTACCTTCTGCTTATCTCTGATATAGTTCCCTCCTCTCAGTAAACAGCTCACAAATCCTAGCCACCCTAGCCTCTCCAAACACTGAATTCTGTCTCTTCAACTCAGCAAGACCCCCTGGTTCTGTTTGAGCACCCCTCTCTAGAGCTTTGACCTGGAAACGTTTTTTAGGTAGTGATCTGGACATTCACATGCCTCATCATCTTTGTTTTCCTTCTTTCAGGAGTAAGTGTCCATCACAGTTTGTTGCCCAGTGTCTGAAACCCAATTTTTTATGTATCTATTCCAGTTTTCTTCTTGTTTAAGGCAGGAGACTAATCTGATCCCTGCTATTCCATCAGGCCTGAAATAAGAGTTTCTTTATCTTTTCCCTATTTTGATCCCTCCCTTCAACATACATAGCATTCAGCAAAGACTTTAAAGGAAAACAAGAAGCAAGTTACTATGATGGAAGAGGATCTGAGGCCCAAAGTATCTCTACTATAAAAGACACGATTAGTTGCAGAACAAGAATGAACATCGTAAGTCGACCAGGTATCTGACATGGATTTGGAATTAGAATCTCATGATTCTAAATGAGCCATGAAAGCCACACTTTCTCTTCAGTAGAAGTGTTTGTTTTTCTAAGGAATTGATTTTGAAAGTCACTTGAGAGTAACTCAAAAACAGAAAAAGAAAAGCAAAGAAAAACGCATCTTAATGATCTAAGGAACCTTTACTATTTCCAACCCATATCATCTCTGGTAGATGGCCACCCCACCCTCTGCTTCTACGTGTTCTGTGTCCAGGCAGTGCCACATCTGAAAAGACCTGTTCTAATACATAAGTGCTTGCTCATTTGGAACCTTCTCTGTACCAATCACCCAAATATCTCTTCCTTTATGTTCCTCCTGTTTATCTGCCGTATCCTCCTGGATAACATAGAATATATTGTGTTAAATTATTGACGATGATTTTGAGATCTCCTTCAGGTCTTTTTTGTCTTGATTAAAATCCTCTGCTTTCTTAAAAAGAGCATGGCTTTCAGACCCGCTCCCCATCCTCGTCATTTATCCTCTGGACAAACACTAATGTGTTACTTTTATGCTTACCATCCGATAGCCAGAAATAAATACTCTACTTTAAATATAAAGTGAATGGTTCAATTATTTCCCACGGCAAGGAAACCAGACTTCTATTGATGCAGATTAAGGTGTATTAACTTTTGTCATATATGGAGAGATTTAATTTCTTAGGTATATCTCAAATTGTAAGTAATTTAAAACACATTTATTTCCTAACCCCACTGATATATGGGGAGCAGAGGTGATCATAGGAAGCCCATTGGCTCATCCATCTCTCTGGGCTTCAGGTAGAGAAATGTGCTGGTTTTAGATCACTTCAAAAAATCAGTGTAACTTTTTGTTCCTTGAATTAAAGCAGGTGCATGCTGCTTGAGAGGATCACTTTTCCCCAGAAATTTCCTATCAGCTGCTAGTACACAAGAAGTGTTATGAAGAATGGAAGTATTTTTTAAAATCTCTGTCAACGGTGAGAATGTGGAGTCAATCTAATATTTAGACAGAAACTTACTCATCTTGGATTCAATGCTGTAATCAGGATATTCATAGTCAGAGAAAGTGGCCTAATAGGTACATCCTTTCCTAAAACCATTGTGGGGTAAGAACATAATGATGTCTCCAGATTCTTAAGAACCAGGTTGGAAAGATTAAACCATGTTTCCCACATCAGTTAATTTCAGAGGAGTAAATGGAATTGGAGAGTTGGAAAATATTTTAGAAATCATTGAATTCTACTCACTTATGAATACAGGAAATGAGACCAAGAGAAGAAAAATTGTTTCCACATGGTCACATAGTTGGTTTGTGGCAGAACAGGCTTTCTGGTGCCCTAGTCAAACTTTTACTATACTATTTGGAAGGTTTCTTAAAATTACTTCTCGGGACTCCTGGGTATTTCAGTTGGTTAAGTGTCCAGCTCTTGATTTGGACTCAGGTCACGATCTCGTGGTTGTAGTCCACACTGTGCATGGAAGCTGCTTAAGATTCTCTCTTTCTCTCCCTTTGCCCCTCCCCTGCTCACATGCATGTGCTGTCTCTCTCTCTCTCAAAGAGATAAATAAAATTACTTCTAAAAAGGGCTCAGAAAAACAGTATATATATACACATACATATACACATAATTGTATTCACATTAATGTAATTAAGACAAGAAAGGACAAGCAAAATTTCTATGAGAGAAAGGTCTCTAAGAGTATAGGGTGGAGAAGAAGACGGGGGGCCTAGAATTATCCCTTAGGGACCTATCACTTGTTTCAGTTTTCAAAATGCTTGCAAAGTGTGTTGTCCTATTCACGACTCATTACAACTCTGTGAGCTAAGTAGGCAGGTAGAACCTGAAGGCACGACGTGGGTGATGTGGCTTAAACAAGGCAACCCAAGTCTAAGTGGCAGAGTCAGGAGCAAAGTCTATGTTATTAAACCTTGTTCAGGGCTGTTCTCACTGTACAATTCTCTGCACACAGTGCTTAATTATGATCCAACCCTAAATTATAAGTCTACCTGCTCTTACGTGGGCAGTTCTGTAACCCTCTGCTAGATCAGTTAATGGCTGCCAAGTCTCTATTCACATCATGGTTAATTTTTAATTTGGTCTGCCCTTATGCATTCTAATTCATGAGAGCAACATGCTATCATTGTACAATGCCGTGGTGTTGTACAATCAGACTCATTTCTGTGCTGCCACTTATTAGCTGTGTGAGTTGGGCAACACATTAGTAGCCTCTTTAAGCTCCTGTGCCCTCATTCATGAAATGAGAAAACTACCACTTATGTGGTGTTCTTCATGGGAGGATAAAATTACTGATGAGAGATGTGTCTAGTAGGTACCTGGTGACTCCCCTCCCCTTGATAAGCCTTCCCTACTCCCACTTGCTCTTCCCAAACTTCAGCTCTGTGATCTCATTCAACTCTCCAGAAGACATGCATTACTTCTTTATGAGTTTTCTTACGCATGTCCTCAATTAGTTGAAAATGCTTTATTAAGCATGAAACATTGTTTCCTCCATTCATTCTGTAACTCTTCATTGAGTTCCTTCGGTTTACCAGGCACTTGAATGCAGTAGGTACAACTGGACAAAACATACACCTACACAGGTGTGGCCCTTCACCTTGCAATGCTTACATTCCAGAGAAGAGACAGGGACTAAAGAAGTAAGTGAACAAATGAAATGAAGCTTATGAAAATGTGCTATGAAGAAAATAGTGTTGGGGCAGAAGATCATGGTCAGTGGTGGGCAAGCAAGGTGAGAGTCTGGCGTGGCACAGAAATTAGGCTTAAAGTGTAAGTGGAATGTTTTTTTACTCAATTTTTCATCCCTTTAGGGAAAGATAAAGAACAGAATGGCCATAGGCCTGGAGGCTCAAAAAGTTATGGCGTGTATGAGGAAGATACTCTCAGTATGGCTGGGACAATCTTCCTGAAGAATGTCAGGGCATAGCAGTGGGACAAGGCCACCACCATCTATGGCCAGATCACAGAGGGCCTGAAATGGCCATTCACGACCTTGGATGGAAAATAAGAATAAAATACTCAAATCATTTTTCTTGAGGTTTTTTTAGCAGGAGATGTTTTTATTTGCTTTATTTTTGAAGAAAAAAATCACTTTTTGACTAATTATTGCCCATCCCCTTTACCTTCTTATATGTGAATTTACAGTTTTTTATAAAATGTAGGTGATGTAATCCATCTGGCATAAAGCAGATTTAAAAACTGCATTTCCTGGTTCTGAATCCAGGAGTTACTCCTTGATCCTGCTAGTGTTTGATCTCTGAAGGATCTGTATTGTCGACCGGGTCTTCTGGAAGGTGTTCCCAGAACCATTGGGGTAATATCTCATGAGTGTTCCCTTCCACTTCTCAGTGCTGACTGTATAAGCACCCGTGGACCGTCTTCTCTCTACATAGCATTGCCGGGTCATTTCATTCACTGCCGTGGATTGGGCCGCCAACTGATGGGTCCCCAATTTGCATAGCTGAGATGTTTCTTTTGAGTTCTAGAGAGTTCCATTTAAATATCCCACTTGGCTCCAAAATTGACCTCCTCATCTTTTCTTCTAAACCCTCTTGGATCACTACATCGCCCCTGTATGTCGTCCTCCTTTCCTCCAGTTACAGTGCAGACCTTAGCACATCACTCTTCTGCCTGAATTCTTCACTGGCTGCTCATTGTCTTCACGTAGAGACACTGTTGCAGATAGTCCTTCACTGTCTGACTTAGCCTGCCTCCGTACCTTCACTTGCACTTCGCACTCCAGGTCTGTTTGTGCCTGTGAACGTGGGGTGTTCTGACATCGTGCTGTGCTATGATAATAATGTCAACAACAATTGCTCCTGTTTGTGCAGGGACGGTTGTGTTCAGGACACTAGGCCAGAGCATCTTACTTCCCTTCATTATCTTATATGGTCTACACATCAACCCTATGAGGTAGATACCTGTCTTGTCCCTATTTTCGTAAGAGGACACTGAGACTAGGCTGGCAGTTAATTAGAACCAAAGCCAGAAGTCCTACTGCGAAGCATGATGCTATGTTGCTTCTCAAATAATCTCACACAGCTGGTCCCTCTGCCTGGAATTTCCTCCTCCCACCTGTTTATTTTGACAGGATGCCTCCGATGTCACCTCCTTCAAGAAACCAAGCCCTTCACTGTGGTCCCACTGCTTCCTGGACTCTCGGGAGTCATATACACAATCATCTCTCATTTCATTTTCTTCCACTAGACTGCGAGCCCATATCACATTCATCCTTTCATAGCCAGGACCTAGCACAGTGCCCAGAATATGGTCGGAACTTCATACAGACTTTCGGAATAAATAAGATTTTGATGAAAGCCCCAATTACTTACTGGCTGTGCGACCTCTGGTAAGAAATTCAATAAATATCTCTGGCGTTATTCGCCTCATGTATAAAATAAAGAAGTTGGATCATAGCAGTGGTTCCCCAAGTGTGTAGTATCAGGTTCAGGATCTTCTGGGAACTTGGTGGAAATAAAATTTCTAGGGCTCTTCCCCCAGACCTGCTGAATTAGAATCTCTGGGAGTGGGGGCCCAGAAACTGTTCAGCAAGCCTCCAGGTGATGCTGATGCATGGCAGTGTTTAAAAACCACCACACTGGGGACTGGAAAATTAAGGGCCCATGAGCCAAATCCCACTCAAGTCCTAGTTTTATTTCTTTTAATGTTTATTTTTGAGAGAGAGAGAAAAACAGAGTGTGAGCAGGGAGGTGCAGAGAGAGGGAGACATGAATCCAAAGCAGCTCCAGGCACCAAGCTGTCAGCACAGAGCCCAATGCAGGGCTCAAACCCACGAACTGTGAGATCATGACCTGAGCTGAGGTTGGATGCTCAACTGACTGGACCACCCAGGCGCCCCTTTTAAAGAAAAGCTTGCGCTAAATGATAGGCTCACTGATGGACCTTGCAGTTCTCATTCCTTGCAGTGTGTTATCTCTGAGTGATGTGGACTGCCAGACAGGAGACCTGGGTGCTGGACTGTCTGTTCCCTACCTCGTTGTGATATAAGTCATTTCTGTTCTCCAAACCTTAGTCTTCTCAGCCTGAAAAATGACACCAGAGTAAGCTTTCTGAGTCAGGATCCAGGTAGGAAAAAGAAAACCCATCAACTAATTCAAACAAAGGGGATTTAATGCAGGGAGTTGCAAAGATGTTTGGAAGCCAAAGGAGCAAAAAGAGAGAGCCAGCACAACATGGCATGGATAAAAACGGAAAGCAGCGCCCACTCTTAGAACTCATGGATCCAAAAGGAAGAGGCCACAAGGAAGAAGTTGGACCCAAGAGGTGGGCCTTGAGGGACTGTGACTTAAGTCTGTCTCTAAGGCGGCAGGTGAGATGCTGCTCCTACTGTTAAGAAGGTGGTGACCTGTGGCTGGTACTTGGATGACTAGGGAGGCAGAGGTTTGTAGTTTCAGGAATGAGTAAAGGAGTGTGGCCCAGTGAGTACTTGGACTGTCAGGCAGCCCGTGGTCCAGCAGATGCTGGGAGGACAGTCTGGGGGATACAGCTCTGTAGCTGGAGACTGTCACAGGGTGCTTCACCCCTGGGACCGCTGGGGGCTCAAGTGTGCTGAAGAGCAGACTCCTATCTGTTCCTCGCTCATGCTGCTACAGCAACATGGACAGATGCTGAAGATGCAAGGAGCCCGCACTCTCCCGCTCCCAACCTGCTAACAGGAAGCCAGCTAACAGGGAGCTAAGAAATGCAGCAGACAGAGTCCCAGCGTCACAAAACAGAGAATGGAAAATGGGATGGAGAGTCTTGGAAAGGGGGACAGAGAGAGGCAGGCAAATAAGCAGCAGAGGCAGTCTGAAAATCTTCCAGGTCCCTCACTCCATGAAGAATTGCATTATGTAAATATGTGGTTAGATAGTTTTGCCACGGGTCCACTCAGGCCTCTGATAGGCACTTCGGATACTATCGAACATAACCATCCGCTAAACGTGGTCTTAGTTGTGACCCCTAGTATCAGGGTAATGATGGAGTCTATACTTTAGGTTGAGAGAAGAATAAAGAAAAGAAATACACTTGTGTTTTGAGCACTGCTTACCTCCCAGGCATTGTTTACGAACACAATAATACATTGAATTCAGTCCTTTCAGGAATGTTCCAAGTGCAGACTCTTCTTTTGTTATCTGTAGTCACTCCAACTCAGGGACTTCCCAGGAGGCCTACTGGCTTCCAAGGCCCCGTGCTTCATCCCAAGGCAGCCTTTCAGCCTGTCATCCATCGTGACCCATCCCAGCTACCCTGTCCTATATCCAGCTGAGCTGTGGACCACACTTCCTGTTTGTTCTTTATTTAACAAATACAATTCTTACTTTGTGTTCTAAGAGCTTTTCAAACACTGATTCATTCAGTCCTCAAGGCCTTCCCATGATGTGGGTGCTGTCATTGGCCATATTTTACAGGTGAGGAGTTGAGACATGAAAAAAATCATTCTCTCAAAGTCACACGCTGGTGAAGTGGTAGAGCCAGGGGGTTGGATTGGGCTCAGGCTCCAGACCCCCACTAATTACCACACTAAAATACATTGGGCCCCCTGTACCCATCGCTCAGTATGGTCACATCTAAAAATGCCGCCGTATTGGTTTCATCTCTCTCTCTTGTAAGACTAAAGCTGGATTACAATTAAAGGCATCTGGGTACTTTTTTTAATTCTCTTCCTTTTCTTTCGTACCTAAAGTAAAACCACTATCCAATATTTTGTATGTATCCTTCCCATGCAAGCTTTTTTATCATGTATTTTTACTGTATTTGTATATATGTATCCATGAAACAAATTATAGTAGGATTTCCATGCTGTTAATCTTTACAGATATGGTTTCCTATAATACATATCTTTCTGTAGCTTTTTTGTTTCCTTTCTCACCAAACATGTTTGTGAGATTTATTTATATTGATAGATGCATATTGATAGATGCACTGGGATTTAGTTCAGGTAACTACTGAATAGCAATCCATTTTATGGATATACTATGGTATTTTTTTTTTCATTCTGCTGTTGATGAGCAATTAAGATATTTCTAATTTTTCACTATTACAATGTACAGTGAATGTTCATCTATATTGCTTCTTGGACACACATGAAGGTTTATACCAGGAATTTTATTTCTAGATAGTAGGTTACACATAGCATCAATTTTAGTAGATACTGCCATGGTGCTCTCCAAATTGATGGTGCTCACATACAGAATATTAATTAATGTTCTTATATAACACTGGGTATTATTGGTATTATCAGGCTTTTGAATTTTCTGTTTGATGGGACCAAAATGACACCTTCTGGTTGTTTTCTTTGGGTTCATATAGATGAGTTGAGCCATAGGATGCAATTTTACTGCTTCACATCTTTGTGTTTGCTGTTTTATTATGCCTGGAATATTCTCACATTTCCTCCCTTCACAACACGTATTTTTCTTCGATGACCCAAACTCAAAACTTCCTCTGAATCCCTTGGTGCTCCTCCTTCCTCCAAATGCATGCTTTCCCTTTTTTGTTCCAGAATACTATGATTTTAGGGTAATGTTTATGTCAGTTGTCCTTGCAGAATAATTAACAGCACCACTTTCATTCTCAAAGTGACCCAGTTTGGACAACAAATCATTAGTGGCCTTGATGCTAACTCCATCATGGCCTGAACTACAGTTTATAGACATTCCATGTTTGCCCATTTTCCCCCCTTGCACATCTGAGTTCTCTTAGACCACTGATAGGTTCATCCAAAGGGCCTGACTTCTAGTCATTGCCAAATAAATGTGTGTTGCAGCCAGCCACTCCTTTGTCATCCAGAAGAAAGGTTTTTGGTCACTCATGTCTTATTCTTTCTTAATGGAGCCTGATTTGGTCCAAACCCTCCTTCTTGCAAGGGGCAAGCGTAAAGAATCCTTCCTCTGTAGCAGGCATATCCCATTTCTCATTTGTACTTTGCCAAGAAGAAGGTGCTATGAAACCAAGAGCTTTATGTTTTTACTTCAAGTTTTATTTAAGAGTTGAGTTTCATGAGATAATTAGAATATGCCATTGTATTTCCCACATGCAAAAAGAGATACGAAGCCTCATAGACTAGAATTATTCAGGGAGCTATCAAGTAGACCCATGCAGAAAGGGAATTGCTCTTCAAAGAAGGTGCCTTGCAAAGTGAAAATAATAATAATAAAGTGATATTGATAGTCTTTCGTTGCCATGGAAATACTAGTTCATCTGCTCCTGTTACTATGTGGTTCATTTCACTATATTAGGTTTCAAAGAAAATCACATACCCAGCTATATTTTCAACCGTATCTGGGATTTAAAACATTCACTGGGCTGTCGTGCTAGTGAGAAAGCACAGAATTATGCATTTCAGCTTGTGCATCGATATGACCTCCCTGTTGGGTTTAGGAGGCAGAACACTCAGTGCTTTTAACTTAATCCGTTTTTATTTGTGTGTATGAGATTAGAGATGTTTGCTGTGCCCGTGGCAGCTCCTGTATTTTTCAGAGTGCTTCCAATTCTAATTTCCTGTACCTCTGCTAAAACTCTGTATTGCACTGAAAATGTGTTCACGGTAATTGTATCTCAAAGATGGCAAGGGAGTCAGATAATCTTAATTTCTAATTTTTAACTTTATCAGTTTGTTCTACCATATGATTTGTGGATTGAGCAAGTTAGTAGAAGTTCAGGGGTAGAGGGAGAGACATTGGCATTTATTGAACCCTTGATATGACCAAGGGTGAAGAATCTGTCAATTACTATTTTCTCTAATCTTTAAGATGTTAGAAACCCTTAATTTATTTTACATTTATTTTTTTAGAGAGAGTGAGAGAGCATGTACAGGCAGGGGAGAGGCAGAGAGAGAGGGAGAGAGAACATTCCAAGCATGTTCTGTGCTGTCAGTACAGAGGGCGATGTAGGGCTGGATTGCATGAACTGTGAGATCATGACCTGAGCCAAAATCAAGAGCCGGATGCTTAACCAACTGAGCCACCCGGGCACCCCAAGATGTTAGAAACCCTTGATGTAAAAAAAATATTTTGGGAAACTCAGCACTAGATTGCAATTTGCATACAATCTTTCATATGATTAGTTATCAAATCCAATACTGTTCCCAGTATATAGTGGTGAATTGATGAACATTATCTTTTTTTTTAATAGACATTTACAGTATTGGGTATAAAGAAAGCATGTTGGAGTCCTTTTCAACCACCTCATTATAAGCCATGGATTTTAGTCTTGGCTCGTGCCTGGATGCATGCCCAGGGATTTCATATTTGAAGTAGAAACAGAAATGGAGTCCAGTTTGCATCCATTCACATGTGACTCCTCAGTTCTCACAGGACCAAAGCAAGTTCCATTATTATCCTGAACATCTCTTTCTCACCTCTTCCTCTCCCCAGGGACAGCTCCTGAGTACACACTCTTTCTCACTTCATTCCATTAATGTTATCCAACGGTTTTGCAACTCATCATTAAGACAGAAAGGTCAACAGGCCCTACTGGATGATCTTTAAAAGGCTGATAATGTCAAGATAAATGCATTCTCTTAAATCTGTTTTTAAAGGCCAGAATCATTCATGCATTTCTGGGAGAGGATAATGACATCAGAATTATTACCGGGAGCCAGTCCCTGTAATCATTAGGACCAGCTGAGCTGGACAGAAGCCTCTGCCACCAAAAGCCTGTTTTCATCCTTGGTGAACCCAATTTGAGGGTGTAAGAGCAAGTCATTACTATGTCATGTACTATGTAACAAAGGAATACACACTCTATGCAAATGAGCAGATGCCGTCACTTAACATAAAAATTCTTGACTTTTAAAAAGTCTTTCTCTCTGAAAGTATACATATAAACTGTGTGGGATAAATACACATGTCATATTGGGATACAATAAACTATCAAAGAACTCTACTTTTTAGTTCAGCCACATGGCCTTTTTATACTTGGATTTGAAAGTGCATGGCTTTCAGTACCTGGGTGGCTCAGTCAGTTGCATGTCCAACTTCGGATCAGGTCATGATCTTGCAGTTCTTGGGTTCAAGTACCACTTCAGGCTCACTGCTGTCAGTGCAGAGTCTACTTTGGATCCTCTGTGCCTCTCTCTGTGCCCCTCCCCTGCTTGAGCTCTCTCAAAAATAAATATTTTTTTAAATATGGCTTTCAGGTAGTTAAGGAGTTGTAGGTTTCTTGGAAATATTTGGGAACAGGGTTTAATGGCTTATGCTTCTTAATTTCTTTACTTCCCTCCTGAGATTCAGATTCAAGCTGACTGTTAGGCACCCACTGTAGACCAGACACCATGCCAAATGCTTTGTATCTTACTAGTCTCCCACAACACCCGAGGAATATCATTTGTGTGATAGGATAGAAATATCTGGTATATTATAGTTGAGAAACAGATGAGGCCGTGAGGGATTGAATGACCTGCCCAAGGTTCTGTGATTTAGGTCTTTTAACTTCCACATCCTGTGCTTTATTATTATACGATTGCTTCAGTCTCAATAGGATTCTGGTCAAGGTAAGGCCACATGAGGCTCTAAATCAGTGTTGTTCATTCTAGAATCAGAAAAAGTCCTCAAATGTTGTTGGGATATGGATTTGTTAGCCAGAGGATGTTTTGAGATGAGAACTTAATCTTGAGATGGCAATTGTCCATCTCCTGTGACGGTCATCCCTAAATTAGGTAAGACAAGGATCCAGGAGGCCTAACTGGGCCTCTTTTGTTTCTGGAGATGTTGTAGAGGGGATGTGAGACAGAAAGATTGGAGGTGAACCTCAGCAAGAAATAAACATAAAAGGGCTCAACTAAGTTACTTGATAAACTTACAAAACTAAAGATGTTCAATGTTTGCCAGTGGAAAACCTTATATGCTGACTTGTTTGGGCCATTATAGCATCCTCAAAAGGAATGATCCAGTAATTCTAAAGAATATAATTGAACAGGGTTTGGCAGGGCGGGGGCAGGGAGGTGATGTAAAACCAGGAAAATATGTCCTCTAGGCTCCTATCTGGCAAGAGAGTTTTAGTGACAAGCTACGTGGGGGAAAAGGTAAAACTGAAATGTAAAAGTTAGCTTTCGGCTCTTCATGACCCTAAAAGGCATGCCATCAAAGCAGAAGTTTCCTGTCACCCAAAATGCCAAAAGCTTGTGGATGCGCATTAGAGAAGGGGGACAGTCTACTTAATTCAAGACCATGTCCACAGTCCTGCCCTGACTAGCACCACCCCTTTGCAGTACGGTGGCTCTCAGCACACACATACTTCCATTCTGATGCCCAGGTATTCATTCTAGATGCTTTTATGGGTTCCAAAACCAGCCCAAGGCAGCAGCTGCCAGTATTTACAAGTGATGCAGTCGGTTGGTAGAATCTTAAACTAAGAGACCCGCTGCTGAATTTCAAGTGGTAACTTCAGTTGTACCTCACTTAATACCAAAGATATTCCCTTGGAAGACTTTGATTTAGTCATTGTTTTACAACTACAGCTTCACTGAAGTGTCACAAAGCATGAAATGTATCAAAGAAGTCTCTTTTTTAAAATGTTTATTTATTTTTGAGAGAGAGAGCGAGCATGCCTGCGCATGAATGGGGAAGGGGCAGGGAGAGAGGGAGACACAGAATTTGAAGACAGGCTCCAGGCTCTGAGCTGTCAGCACAGAGCTGGGTACAGGGCTCAAACTCACAAACTGTGAGATCATGACCTGACCCGAAGTCGGACACTTAACCAGCTAAGCTACCCAGCCCCTCAAAGAAGTCTCTTTTTAAATCCAGAATAGTTCCATGAAAGGTATATATAGACTGCTAAAATCACCTTCTGGTGTACATTTGCTGTTAATTGGCTTTATATATAATGGGTTTGTTTGAAAGTGAAAGCATAGTAGATGTCAGTTTCATCATTAGTAAATAATGATTTAACATCGATGTTTCCTTACTAAAAAACTGGATGTATAAGATTTTGGCCATATATAACTCTGCAGCCCCTGCATTTTGTTAATAACACCATAATACTCCATGGGGCTTTTAGCACTGACATTAAAAGGAGGTCATCTGGTTCTCACCTTTATTACCTCATTTATCTTCCCATCCCTGGGAGGCGTGAAGTCAGATATTATAACTTGCATTTACAGGGAGGAGGTTCTGAAAGGTCAGCCAACATAAAGCAATGGTCAGCAAAAGGGCTCCAGAGAGAATGCAGGTGGGCACAAATTAGTCCAGCCCACCAGTGTTTGTTGGAAGTCTGATCCCGGAGGCCCTTGGTACAGAAGCCCAAGAAAAGCAAGGTTCTATCAAGTGATTTCCCTTGTCTCCTACTTGTCCTGCTCTGCCACTTAGTAAAGACACTGTGTGACAGTGGGCAAATCACACAACCCCTCTAACTCACAGCTCTGCTATTGGAAGAGTGCAGAGAATGGCATCCTCCGTAACTCCAGGAAGACACTCCTTCCCAAGAGAGGTGGGCACGGGCTTGGATTAGGAATGAGGGAACAAAGGGTTGAGGGGTCATTGTCTTGCCTTTCTGCAGAATGTGGCAAAGTCAGTCTGTTCTTAAAGATAAGGACAGGGTTTCTTTCCTGCCTAAATAGACTTTTCTTTTTTGCTTTTTTTTTAATGTTTTTAATTTATTTTTGAGAGACAGAGAGAGAGACAGCATGAGCAGGGGAGGGTCAGGGAGAGAGGGAAATACAGGAGATACAGAATCCGAAGACAGGCTCCAGGCTCTGAGCTAACTGTCGGCACAGAGCCTGATGCGGGGCTCGAACCCACGAACCATGAGATCATGACCTGAGCTGAAGTCTGATGCTTAACCGACTGAGCCACCCACGTGCTCCCTAAATAGACTTTTCAAATTTAACTTCTAAGGGGGAGTGTCTTCTCTCCCCAATTTTGTGAAGTTCAACTTTCTCAGGATCCCATCCTAAAACCTAGAGCAACAGGACTCTGCAAATGTGTGCTGCTTAGGGAAGGTTGGAATGATTTTCAGTCTTCGTACATAATGGAAAAAGCCAGAGAAAGTGTGGAATTTGGCCTCACAGAGCTTCCTCACTGGGATGGCTTCAGAGAATTATAGTTCAAACTCCTCTTTTTACAGAAAAAAAAAAAAACTAAACAAAAGAGATCCAGGAGTGAGATTCCAAGAAGGAAGGCAGCTTGTTGCATTTCCTTTCCTCGAGGAGGTTTCCTTCCTCCTGGCACTGGCCTTTATGTATGAAAACTTGAGGTCATTGGGATGATTCAAGTAGAAAGGAAGGGACGGTGGTAGCTGCCCTTGAGCAGAGGAGTGTGAGGCTCTGTGGTCAGGGGGATGAATGCTCCTCACCTCTGAGAGGACAGAGCCTCAGAATGACTGGATTTTGCCTAAGTGCACACCCCACCGTGTGAAGCCAGGATACTCACCGACATATGGCCTCCAACCCGCATCACTATGTCTAAAACTGTCCTCAGACTTCATCACTGAGACAAATCCGCTCATGACTGGGGGCCCATATCTGCCAGAATCTTAACCTCAGACAACTTGGAGAAACACTGCTGTGTTCCCCTCAATTTAAAAGATGTTTGTCCTGGGGTGTCTCAGTGGCTCAGTGGGTTAAGCATCTGACTTTTGATTTCGGCTCAGGTCATGATCTTGCGGTTCATGAGTTTGAGGCCCACAATGGGCTCCTCCCTGGTGGTGTGGAGCCTCCTTGCCTGCTTGGGATTCTCTCTCTCTCTCTCTCTCTCTCTCTCAAAAATAAATAAAGTTAAAAAAATAAAGCTATTTTTCCTTTTATATATACACATAATTGAATTATATTACTTTAAAAACATATACACCAATATATACTATATATGGGTATATATAGTATGTAATATTTTAAATAGTTATTTTTATTTTATTATTTTTATGCACACATATATGTATACTCTTTTAAATATTTACTTTTAATTTATTATTTTTTAACCTTCTACCTGGCCATCAAAATATATATATATAAACGTACACTCCGGTCCCGTTCTGCTCTTTTTGCCACCTGTTTCCTCAGCCCGTCTGCCTGTGTGTCAGCCCTTCCCTGTTATCACCATCCCCTGTTTGCCCACAGCTTGAAAAGCAATAATCAAATCCATTTGTCTCAACAAAGTTGCCTATCACATTCTGAAAAGGCTGGTATTTTTATGCATTTTTCACTTCTCTGTAGTTGAAAAATATTTGAAGATAAATGACAGGAAAGGTGTTCACGAATAGAAATGGCAGTGTCCTGATTTTGTCTCTTCCCATCTAGGGGCCTTATCCCTTAGGTTCAAGTGACAGTTAGATTTTTTTTTTTCAAATTATCCCCTTTTAAAAATGCAGTCTATTCGAAGCAGAAAACCATCTAGTCCTATGTGAATGAGTCTTAGGGAAACTGCTTTCTGTTATCAATATTTTTCAGCAAGAGTCTCAATGAAGAATGTGTCCATTCTGAGGTGTTTTCTGTTTCTCCTTTGCGATCTCATGTATTAATCATTGTGAAATTCTGAGCCATATAAACTAGCATTGAGTCCTTTTGCAAGATCTGTGACAATCAGTGAATTCACTTTTTCCCCCTCCTAGTTACTATGAGTTTTGGGGGGCAGTGGGGCAGGACTCCTGTTGTGACATGTCATGTGTCGCACAGGATCTGTTTGGGGTACTGGTCCCCCAAGCAGAACTTAGCCCTTTTCGTCAGAGGCACCCTCATCAGTATCACCACTTTGAGGTAGAACAAATATTTTAAAAACCAATAAATACTAGACTTCCCCATTTTATCTGTGGAAAGTCAGCTGTAACATGTTGGGACTGTGCCCTCCAATATCTTCTGACTTCCTGCTGATAATAGTGATGATCATTCTCATCTCATGATCATCATCACATCGTCATTACCACCATCACCTATCGTGGCTCTGACTTATTAAGCAGATACTATGAACGAGACACTATTCTAAGCACCATGCATATTTATTATCTCCAATCACTACAAGCCTATAGGGTAATTATTCGTGATTATCATCATTTTAAGGAAACTGAACCTTAGAGACAGGAAGTTGCTTTCTGAGGGAGGCCTGAGCATCATCTGTGGATGAGGAGGTAGCCTGTCAGGATCCCAGAGTGCATCTGGATATCTTCTGATACATCACTCTGCTTCTCCTTTGACTTGGTTTACTTCCTCTGCTTCTCTGTGGTTTGGGATTTCTGCCACTGGCTTTGCTGCACCTGATCCCAGCTTATGATTTGACATCTCTCCGGTACCCGAAGGCATATAGTGAGGGGTACAGTGCCTTTAGTCCTTTGTGAATGAGCCTTAGAGCAACGAGTGGCTGGGCCAGCAGAAGATCTCAATTGTATTTAATAGGCTTGCCATTATTACTTAATACCTTCAACTTGGCTCCATTTCACGTATGTGACTATGTCTAAGTAAGAATAAAAAGACTGTGTGTTCAACCCATGACTGAGATTAGTACAGTATAAGAAATATCTCCTCAGAAAGGGATGTTTTCCTTCTGGCTATTGAGGATTAGCTTGTATCAGATCTGTCCTTTTGCTGAGAGCTAGATAACATGCGTAAAATATATTTTTTTAAATATCTCAGAAGGGAGCTTAGAGTCAAGGCTGCCACTGCCTAAGAGGCCAAGAGCCCAGAGAAAAGCATTGTGCAGAATGAAGTAGAAGTTTGATGAGTTCATGGCTGAAACTTTTCTAAAACAGATACTACACTAGCCCATGAATCCAAGACATTTGACAAATGGAAATCAGAATAAAAGAAAAGAAAAACACTTCTAGGGATAGCATAGCAAAATTGTTAACAAAGTGAAAATCTTAAATACAGAGGGAAAAATTGTATTACTTTCGAAAAAGGAACAATAAAACAGACTTCCCCATCTCACCAGATAAACAGAATGACATTTTTAAAGAATTAAAGAAAATTATAGAAATCCTGATACTCTCTACTAAGTGAAAATATCCTTTCAACATTAAGGCAAGTAAACATCTTTAGACAGGCAAAACCCAGCAGAATTGCAATAAAGAAAATATAAGGAAGTGCTTCAGGCAAAAGAAAATGGTCCCCTGTATGGAAGCAAGAAAATTCAAGAATGTGTGAAGAAAAGAAACGTACATCTAAGTTAATATTGACTCTCCAGGGGTGCCTGGGAGGCTCAGTTGGTTAAGTGTATGGCTTCGGCCCACATCATGATCTCAAAGTTTGTGAGTTCAACCTCGCGTCGGGCTCTGTGCTGACAGCTCAGAGCCTAGAGCCTTTTTCAGATTCTGTGTCTTCTTGTCTTTTTCTGCCTCTTCTTAACTCATGCTCTCTCTCAAAAATTAATAAACGTTAAAAAAATTTTAAATGTTGACTCTCCAAGTCAATAATGAAAATAAATACTAACAGTATTATTTTGGATTTAAAATGTATGCAGAGTTACAATACCTCAAAAGTAATAACCTAAAATGTGGGAAGGACATCATTGCAATTGTAACACTCTAAGAACCTTGCATTGCTCAGAAAGTGGCAAAAATACTAATTTGTATTAGCCTTCGGTAAGTCAAGTATTGAGGTGATAATCTCAACAACTAAAAGAGAAGAAAAATCATATAACCAGCAAATGAAGTCTTTTTAAAAAAAATGTTTTATTTATTTTTGAGAGAGAGAGAGAGAGAGAGAGACGGCTTGAATAGGGGAGGGTCAGAGAGAGAGGGAGACACAGAATCTGAAGGCAGTCTCCAGGCTCTGAACCATCTGTCAGCACAGAGCCTGACGTGGAGCTTGAACCCACCAACCGCAAGATCGTGACCTGAGCCAAAGCCATACACTTAACCGACTGAGCCACCGAGGTACCCCTGAAGTCTTTAAAATAAGGAAAGATAAGACTGAACATAGAAGCCTAGAAAAAACATATATACTCCCAAACAGTTCAATATCAGATAATGTAGACTTCAAGGTAAGAAGCATTGCTAGAGAGAAAGAGGACCTTTCATAATGATAAAAGAGTCAGTCCACCAGGAAGATAGAACAGTTCTAAATTTGTGTTCACCTAAAAATATAACGTCAAGCTAATAAAGCAAAAATTAAGAGAACTACAAGAAAAATAGAGGACTCTATAATCACAGTAAGAGACTTTACCAACAGTCACCCAACAACTGATATGACAAACATAAAAAAATAAACAGAAGACCTACAGATGGCCAACAGACACATGAAAAGATGCTCAACATCACTCATCATCATGGAGATGCAAATCGAAAGCACAATGAGGTAACATCTCACACTTGTCGGAATGGCTAAATTCAACAACACCAGAACAACAGGTGTTGGTAAGGATATGGAGAAAGGGGAACCTTTGTGCACTGTTGGTGGGAATGCAAACTGGTGCAGCCACCGTGGAAAACTGGGGAGGTTCCTCAAAAAGTTAAAAATAGAACTATCTTGTTATCCAGCAATTGAACTATTAGGTATTTACCCAAAGAATATAGAAACTTTAATTCAAAGGAATACATACACCCTTATGTTTATAGCAGCATTATCAACAATAGCCAAATTATGGAAACATCCCAAGTGTCCATCAACTGAGGAACGGATAAAAGAAAATTCGGGGTGTGTGTGTGTGTGTGTGTGTGTGTGTGTGTGTAGTGGGATATTACTTAGACATCAAAAAGAGTGAAATCTTGCTATTTGCAATGATGTGGATGGAGCTAGAGAGTATAATGCTAAGTGAAATAAGTCAGTGAGAGAATGAGAAATACCATATGATTTTACTTACATGTGAAATTTAAAAATTTTAAATTTAAATTTAAATTTTAACTATAGAGTACAAACTGATGGCTACCAAAGAGGAGGGGGTGGGAGGATGGCTAAGACAGGTGATGGGGATTTTTGTGATGAGTACCTGGTGTTGTATTGCAGTGTTCAATCACTGTATTGTACACCTGAAACTAACATTATATTGTAAACTAATTGTAATTTAAGTAAAAACTTTTTTTAAAAGTAAGCAAACAAACATAGAACCAGGTAAGGTATAAAAGATTGAATATCCTCTTCACAGAGATATTAAACTATAAATCAAGGGTGCCTGGATGACTCAGTCGGTTAAACGTCCAACTTTGGTTCAGGTCATGATCTCACTGCTCGTGAATTCGAGCCCCACATTGGGCTCTGTGCTGACAGTTCAGAGCCTGGAGCCTGGTTTGGATTCTGTCTCCTGCCCTGTGCCCCTCTCCTGCTTGCACTCTGTCTGTTTCTCTCTCTCAAATGTAAATTAACATTAAAAATTTAAAAATAAACTATATATCAACAGTAAAATATAAGTAGAAAATTCCCAAATGCAACACATTTCTGACTAGCCCAAAAATCAAAAGATAAATTACAAAGAAAATTCCAAACTATCTTTGCTTCTCCTTGCTTCCATCTGGGGCTTCTGGGATGTTGGTGGTCTTCCACTTCTTGGCCAAAGACCTAGATTTTAGGTCCTAAATACACAGTTATTTATTATGTAAAAAAATTCATCAGGCTTTGTACACCTATGGTCTGTGCACTTCTTTGCATGTATGGTATGTATCGATTTCTTTAAGTTAAAAATATGAAATACATGTTTAGGTTGCTCCTTGTAAAAAAAAAAAAAAAACAAGTGGCTTTCAGCTATTGAAAGCTGTTTGTGGGGATTTGCTTAAATTAAACAAACAAAAAAAGCTAATCTTTCTCTCCCAGTATTCAGAATGGCTGAAGTGGTGACACACAATCTTTTTGGCATCAAAGTGAGTTCAGAACAAAATAAAAATATTTACAAGCTACAAAATCAAGACAAATGGCTATATTGAACTCCATGAAAAAAATATATATATATATTTACCACTAAGATTATCTTCCTTGTTAATGAGAAGAAAGGCAATGATAAAACTGACCCTCTCTTTAAACTACTAGGATGTCCAAATATCTGTTAAAAAAAAAAAAGGTGGAATTAGCTCTTTTCAGTCAATACCACATTTCTAAGTGGCATTTTCTCTTTGGGTCACGGATCTTTATTTGGATTTTGGTTTTCTTATCTACTGTTAAGTTACTTAATACCTCCAAACTTCCATTTTCTTATCTGTCAATACGATTAATAGTGCTGATTTTGTAGGGTTGTTGTGAGGATTCAGGGTTTTGAAAGAATTTGGGGACAAGTTACTTAACCTCTCTGTTCCTACATTTTCTCATCTACAAAACTGAGATAATGATCATCACTGAATTGTAAGAATTTTAAGAGAGATTGTCATAAATTTCTTAGTATTGTGTTTAACAAATAGAAGCCACCAGTACTAGCTCAGCTCATGGCATATTGGGGAGGAAAGGTGGAAGGTCTTCCTTCTCCCTCAGCCCAGGTTCATGCTCCCTGATGCAGCCCCCAGCTCACCCTGGGTGTGGGCTCACCTTCTATCCTGTCTGCCTCCTTGGCCATGGATGATACGAAAACACAGTTATGTGTACTGCCACGTCCTTGGGGCTAGTTACCTAGGGAACAATGATCATTTCTTCTTGAGTTTTCACTTTGCTCTTCCATGATGCTGAAGTCAGTTCTGTATCCACATGTACTTCTTATTTCTGTTCCCTCGAAGACTCTCTTTTCCCCACAAATCCGGAAGCCCTTCTCTGTTTCCCCTATAGTTTTTCCTGTGTCGTGTCCCTTACAGTATATGTTGTCCTTGCAGAGTTCCATGTGTATTTAACATACATTTCCATGATAAAATGTGAAACAAGCTAGCCCATGTTACAGACCATTGATGTATAGTAAAGAAGAAGAGGAAGAAGAAGAGGAGGGAAAGGAGGAATTGGAGGAAGAGGTGAGGTGGAGGGGAAGGGGAAGGGGAGGGGGAAATGGAGGAGGAAATCTAAATGTACTTTTGCAAAGTAGACTTTTTTCTCATTTGTTTTAATAAAGCTCTCATGTTTTATATATTGCTTAATATACTGAATAAAATTATTTAGCATCATCTTCCTGTTGTGATGAACTATTCCACTTTATCATGATCAGCTAATAAAAAATTAATGCCCAAGCCATTGAGAATGTAATTTTTTAAACTGCCCAAAGTGTTTGTACCAGAACATACTGTCATGTTGATGACCCTAAGAATGAACTACTTATTTTCACCTGATCAAAGCAGAAACTCAGTTCTAAGTTTACAGGGCTGATCCTATGGCCCACAAGCCCAAGAGACACTGCTGACCTAGTTAACATCAGCATCGTCACCATCATCATCATCATCATCATCATCATCATCATCATAAATATCATGATAAATGGTCATGGTTATAAATTATACCATGAATAATTGGTGCATACTACACAGTTAGGAGCCATGCAGACTATCACAAATATTCTGCAAGGTCAGAATTACAATTCCCAATCTTCTGGCACAGAAAGCAAGGCTCAGAAAGGCTCAAATGACCTTCCCACTTTGGGAGTTGACCTGCCCAAGACATTGGTCTTCTTGGCCCCACTGTGGGGGCATGTGCAATGTCCCACTCTGCACGTCACTTCCCATTCTCGACAGGAAGTTTACTGAAACTTGACTTCATTCTCTGATCGGAGGACTTAAACTTCAATTATGTATCTAATGAAGTAATGAATGTAGGACATCGATTTGATGAGATCAGCCTTGCTAAATCTAATTGAAATAGGACAGTGTGCATTTTTCTGAAACAAAAATACTAATAAATATACCTCGAACAGAGTGTGAAAATAATATAGGTGTTTTAGTGTTTGGGGTTTAAACTTGTGAGTTTTGAATCATCAACTTTTCTTAATCTTCTAAAATTAAACATCTCCAAATTATAAATTCAGAAGAGAAATGCCCTTGCAGAGTACAGTTGACCATTGCTTTAGAGATTTTTCAAAAGCTAGGGCATTGTGTATAGCCCTGCTATGAAGTATATATATATATATATATATATATATATATATATATATATATATATATATATATATATGAAGAATATGCTGCCAAGGAGTATATTCTCTGCTCTGAAAGGAAGGCAAACCATATTTAATGCCTGTAGGATGTCTTCTTTCCAAATGATGTGTCAAAACCATAGTTCAGGAATCTTTATGAAGGCCTGATAAAATAGTGATTATATAAGTAGTGAACAAATGGAAAATACATTTTTTGTAATTTATCTTTATATTTTAAACTATCTATTCAGCAAATAATTGTAAGTTGCTTTACTCTGTATAAAACACAAATCAGATCCTGGTCTAGAGAGTTTTGGTGTCCTATAAAAAAGAGAGTCTGTGTTCATACATCACTGTCCCTTAACATAGAAAATAAAGTGGCATAAAATACTTTACAGATTAAAAGAGAAATGAAATGATTTCAAGTTGGGAGGATAAAGGAAAGCTTTATAATAGAAGGCAGCTGATTCTTTTGGAGTGAGATTTAGACTTGTTGTGTCTTTATGGTTTGGTATTCATACTTTTAGAGATGAGACAGACTAAAATTAGTGGCTGAAGGAAGTATTTTTATGTATCCAAGAAGCCTTGGATGATGGCTCCTTGTCAGGCACGGTACTAGATGCACTTCCTGTCCCAGGAGCCTCCAGTCTAGGGTACAGGTGTGGGACTGGGGAGAAGGTGGAAGGTGTGGGCAAAGGCAGAAAGGGAAATCAACTGCACTTGACTTTTGAACAACACAGGTTTCAACTGTGTGGGTCTACATATATGCAGACTTTTTTTTAGATACATACAATACTGTAAATGGATTTTCTCTTATTATTTTTCTTAATAACATTTTCTTTAACCTCCTTTATTATAAGAATACAGTATATACTGTATTTATGCCTTTATGTTATCACTAAGGCTTCCAGTGAACCTCACACTGTTAGTAGTTAAGTTTTGGGGGAGTCAAAAGTTGTATGCAGATTTTTTTTATTGAAAAATGTAGATCTTTCAAATGGCCAAGGAGTTGGCACTTCTTTTCTTTTATGTTTTTTATTTTTTTATTTATATTTGAGAGACAGAGAGAGAGACAGTGTGAGCAGGGAAGGGTCAGAGAGAGAGGGAGACACAGAATCCAAAGCAGGCTCCAGGCTCTGAGCTGTCAGCACAGAGCCTGATGCGGGGCTTGAAGCCATGAACCGACAGATCAGGACCTGCACTGAAGCTGGATGCTTAAATGACTGAGGCACCAGGCACCCCAGCACTTCTAATCCCCCTCATGGTTGAAGGGTTAACTGACTGTGTTCTGTTTAAGACAAGGGGATGCTTTGCCCAAGCAGGACTAGGAGATGAACTCAGAGAGGAAGGCCACTCCACTCATGTTAAATTTAATGTTTTAATTTAGTTAAGTTCAAAGAGCTTTGTTTATATCAAGTCTGCCTGACACTTGAGAATGAGAGGGTCTTTCAAAATCTCTTTAAGTAAAAGCGGGTCCTGGAAGATCTGAAACTTCCAATAATGTCTGCTGCTACTGATTTCCAGTCAACGTGACATTGTAAGTTCATATTTTGAGCCCCACTCTGCTTCAAATACATGGCAGTAACAATATATACTATATGTATATAATATATATATAATATATATAAAGAGAAATTAGAAGGGCTTAGACAGAGTACTCCCTTAAATTTCTAGCAACGTACTTAACCAGAGTGCAAATTACTTATTTTCTCTACCATGTTCTCACCAAAAAAACACTTATGCATTAGATACTTTTTGCACTCCCACCTTCCTAGTAATTTTTGGTCTAAAGCCTTATCTTTTCAATAAAAAAGACACAGGTCTTAAGATATTTTTATCAAGTCAAGGATTCTGAACTTGCTCATCTTAAATCTATTTTTAGTTTCCTCTATTATTTTCACTCCATCTGGAGTATATTCACATCCTAATTGCTGATTTTATTGAATTCCTTTGTAATAGCTTTCCTTGAGGGCTTTACACCTTTGTGTGCAAAGGAATTATCTGGAAAGAAGCAGTAATAAAATGGGAAACAAACAAGAGATCATCAACAGAACCCAAACTGGCCCTTTGTAAAGTAAACAGACCAAATTGTATTACAAAATAATAAGCAAGATTGATTAAGAAGTAAGAGAAACTGCATGAATAAATGAGTAGCCAAAAAAAAGTAGTGTAACCATAGATACAGTGGAGATATAAAAGAAAATTTGATAGTATTTTGATCACATTAAAAATTTTAGAAGATGGATAAATTTCTGGAAAAATAGAAATAATTAAGCATGCTTGAAAAAATGAACCAGTAAGCAATGTAGAAAATTTTTAATAGAGAATTGTAGATATAAATGGACTTATGAGCAATAGATAGTTCGCATATAATACAAACGGTATCATAGAATAGGAAAGTAAGAAAAGCTGCTCAGCTCACATGAGGCTCATACAATATTCACACCAAAATCAGATAAAAAACAAAAGAAAATATAAATTTAATTCAACACAATGTTAAAAACAGTGTAATATTTTTTAAAAAATCCTTTTTTTCCAGGAAAGTGACAGCAGGCCAATATCATAAAAATCCCTCAATGTGATTCACTATATTAATTAACAGTAACAACAACAAAAAAATCAATGGTGTTCTCAATAGAAACAAAAAAAATCCAAAATTTAGCATTATTTATAATAAAATGCTTTTTGAACTAAGCATCAAATAAAACTTCCTTAATCTATTGAACATATCCACCAAAACCATATATCAAACAACTTACTTATGGATGAAATGTAAAAAGTATTTCCATTAAAGACAGGTATGTGCTAAAATATTTGGTGCCACAGCTAGCATTTAAATTTGTTACTGGAGGTCCCAGCCATTAAAAGATAAGAAAAATAAACTGTAGAAGGATTGGAAAAGAAAAAAAAAATAATGGTTACTATTTGAATATAATTGGATTATAAAAAATTTTGAAAGATAATTTATAGCTAAGTTATTAAAGAACATTTAACAAGCTTTTTGAATATAAGATCAATAGGAAAAAACTGAAAGTATATCTTATCATTCATAACAAAATAGAATATAATGGGAGAAAGAAAGGTACCATTCACCGCAATGACTACAAGGAATCTATACTATGCAAGTATGTGTCAAAGGCCTATAACAACAACCACAAAATTTATCACATAGGAAGGAAAGATCTAGAAGATTGGGTGAAAGGGAAAGAATCATAATGTACGTGAAGTGTAGAGTTTATTTTGAAAGCATGAAATATTTTTATGGCTTTATAAATGATTTTATTAGTATATCTATAAAGTCATTAAGGTTCTCAAGAGTCAACTAGATTATTATGTTATACTTTACTACATCTTATGGCACAGGGGGAGATGTACTATAGAGATATTCACAACTTAGAGGATTTATAAAGGTCCAGGTTCTAATATTTCTTAGTTATATACTACAGAATAGCTTGCTAATATACCAGTGAAGTTGAAAAAGACATTTAAGTAGTCAAGAATCTTGAGGGTTTGTTTTGTGTTTTGGACAAGTTTAAGATTTGAGTAAGAAAAATAAGAGCCTTCTTCTTGACCTGGCTTTGAGATGTCTTGGGACAATTATCACATTTCTTCAGAGACTAAGAATAAGTTCATATTTTATAGTTTTATACAAAAATATAATTTTTTATTATTAAAGAATACCATTTATCCATTGTCTTGTAAAACAAGAACTAGACTGGTCGACAATAACTGTTTATCACTACCTCATTCTAGATTTTGGGGTATTCTCAGAACCTCAGCATGCCTCAGCTTCTCTAACAAATTGGGAAAATACTTATTAATTACTGAAACACATCTCTTTGGAGAAATGGTGTGAAAACAATGTAGAGTGATAGCATGTCAATTAATGCAAAATTCATAACTCTACTCCAGATCTTGGATGTCATCTTATTTCAGTAGCCATAACTCTTGTTAATGTCAAAGGCACAGAAACATGATCCTAAAAATCTCCACTGTCACAGTTCTAAGAAAACACATTCATGTGTGTTTTCTACAAGATTGGTTATAAATCACAATTTTGGTAGGCTCAGCAAGATATTGTACTTATTCCAGAAATCTACAGCTGGCTTTCTTGTTAACTGGGCATTTCTGTTGTTGTGATTCCTAAATAGGTTAGATACGTCTCTTTGTTCCTTTTGATTTAAGAAATTGCAATGTGAGACATTTCTTTCATTACCTCCTGAAATCCATATGTGAATATCAAATGCGTTGTTTGCGATGGGCTCCTAAAGGATCACATAGGGAACCTGTATACTTACCATGGGGATTTATTCTGGTGCTGAAAAACAAGATAGAAAATTATACCATAAAAAGAAGCATAATTCAATGAATTTTTATGATCTGCAGAGATGGGCAAATTGCATTGCAAATGATAAATGAGTTTTCAGCATCAAGATCTACAAATAAATCATCATAAGTAGATATTTTGATGTATTAATGTGAGTAGGAAGCAGCCCCATGGGATGTGGGTGTTATTTTTGGTGGTTGTCCTGGTAAGAGACAGCTGACTTATTGATGTGTTGTGTTATTTTGTTCCCTAGAAGTGACTACTCTGAATATTTTAGGGAAGAGTTTATTCCTTTAGAAGGAAAGTCCCTTGCCCATGGAAGTGGGAAGGGATGCTAATGGAGCCCAGTAACCACACATAGTTCAAAGCTGACACAATTCAACAGAGCATTTGGGAGGGCTCTTTTTTCTGCCTTTTCCTTTAAAGAAAGTTACTGCATCTAAATGTTCCCACTTCCCCTATGAGTAAACTGGGTGTCTTAGTTTCTATCTGAGTTGCAGACTTCCACATCAAATCCCTCGGTCTTCAGCTTTTCCTACTCTGATATTTTTGAAAGAGTAATGAGCATTCATATGTGTGTTTCCTTCATGAACTCCTATCCCAAACTGTGGCCTAGAAATTATTAAACAGAAGGGGCTCAGTTGGTTAAATGTCCAACTCTTGATTTTGGCTCAGGTCATGATTGTGAGATCAAGCCCTGCTTTGGTCTCTGTACTGGGCGTGGAGCCTGCTTGCGATTCTCTCTCTCCCTCTCATAAATAAAAAAGTAAATAAATATTAAACCAGGAAAAAAAAAGAAGTTTCATCCCCTCATTAACAGATATTAACTGCTTATAAGTCAAGAGCTATGCAAGAGCCTGGGAAGCCCCTGTCTTCTAGGAGGGTTCCGTGAAGTAAGAGAAACAAATATCTAAGCTGGCTATTACTATTAGTCATAGTTTTAAAGTATAGTGCTACTAGTAATAGTATTAACTGGTTGTTATTATTATTAGTGTAGTGTGGTGTGTGCTTCATAGGGAGAGGATGAGGCATGTAAACTGGAGGGCCAAGGATGGGGGGCCAGGAGGAGATGATGCTCAAGATGAATCTTTAAAGATACAAAGAGCAGGGAAGGATATCCCTGCAAGGTGAGTGGCACGTGCCATGGCCTGTTGGTTAAAGGGAGCACATGCAGGCATCTAAAAAGAGATAATGCAACTTCAGGAGCAAAGTGGAAGTAGCTTGGCATCTAGAAAGAACAAAAGACTTGGGAGACAGCAAACCACATTCTTTTCCCAAACTCCTTTTTCTTAGTTTTGGAAGGAGGATGGTCCTATATCCTCTGGCTGTTCCTACATAGGGAAGGCAGGTAGCAAGAAGCCAGAGTTGGAGTTCCCACTCCACCCTCAGAACGTGACATTTGTGAGCCTTTCCTACACTTCTCAATCTCAGTGTTCTCATATGTTAAGCAACAACAACAACAACAACAAAATACATGATAACATGCTCATGACGCCTGCGTGAAAGAACGTGGGTGGTCTGGAGGCTGCAGGATACAGCAGAGGTTCTCAATGCGTATTCGTGTCCTTTCCTTTTCTTTCCTTAATGTCTAAATGGAAGACTTGATTTCCCCCCATAATTGGAACTTAAAGATCAAATAAAGTCACGCATGGAAAATAACCAATAAATGAGCTTAGATACATTGCATATTCATTACCTGTGTGTGGGAATAAATGTAGAGCACCCCTAGAGTCTCGCCTTTTGTGTAGATATCGGGCTGTCTGTGCCCATCTGCCCTTCTCTACTTTTCTGCTCCATGACCCCAAACTGGTCATTCCCCTGCAGTTGCACAGAAGTGCCAGGCTTTTTTATGGCCCCCAATGAATCCTTGGGCCTATTTCACCCGCCTACTGGCCTCTCCTCTTTCCCTAATGTCATTGCTTCTTTTTGCTCTCACATACCTTGCCTCTGCAATGGGCCAACCGCTGCAGTAGATTTGTCTCCAGAAGCTTCATATTTTTAATTTAAATGGCATGACAGCCTCAGAAGCACGTTTGCTTTAATACATAGCCTCTTGCCCACATATTCAACTCTGAGCTTCCACAGCCCCTGTGATTTATCACATCCTATGGAGACACCATCTCCTGGGCCTCTCCTTACCCCCTCCATCAGGTTTCAGGTAAAACCAGGATCACTCCTACAGTGGCTATCAGGTTATATGTCTTGAGCTCTTCTTGCCCCTTCTGATTCTCTTTGATCTGGAAGCCATGCCAGTAGCCTGGGACTTCCACGTACCTCTTACCCCCTAGGAAAACCCAACTAATCCCACGGATTAAAGCCCACGGTCTTCCAGCAAATGACTTGGCTTCCCTTTGTGTCTTGCATTAGGATATATGCAATCTCCCAAACACACACTTTGATCATAGATGTCAGGAACGGAATTTGAAAATCGGTTGCTGGGTAGTTTGGGGAGGATGCATACGCAATTCTCATACAGTTGGGCTGCCTCGTGGCCTATTTCCATACAGCGAAATAGTCTAGAATAATCTACAACTCCACCTTTAAAAGTAACATAAATCTTTCTTAGTCTCTTTAAAACAATGGTGGGGATCACATGTCTTGACAGGTAGCAGGATCCTCTAGAAAACCTTTGTCGCCTGCAATCGCTGTGAGGGGGACGGCAGCGGGGCTGCTGTGGCAGAGAGAACATCTGGCCTCTTGTTATTTTTATTCACTGCACTGGAAAACACCAAACGTGGCTCTTTTCTGCCTCTTTCACCTCTTCCTCCTGTCTTCCAAGATCTGCTCATTCTCTGAAAGGAGCCCTGCCTTTTTTTTTTTTTAAGAGTAAATCAGTGTCGCCTTTTGGGTTCTTTCACTTCTGTGTCTCAGTGCCAAAGAAGCAGCATGATAAAGACTGTGGGTTGGCAAAGTTTTTCTGTAAAGAGCTGGATAGTAAATGTTTCAGGGCTTGCGAACTACATAGGTCTTTGTTGTTTCTACTTTTTTATTTGTTTGTTTCTTGCAACCCGTTAAACGATAAAATCCATTCTTATCTTATGGGTCATACAGAAACAGTTCTACACGGCATTAGGGGCAGAAGATGTGGCTTTGTAACCCTTGGTATCAGCAATGAAAGCACCAGTTCTGCTTAGATTGAGTAAGGAAGTCTTAGAACATTTTAGGTGTAATGCAAGGAGTGTTCTTATATTCCCGTGTCCAGTCCTTGGGGCAATGTTCTGAGACCTACTGTACAGGTCCACCCATTCAGAAGCTGATGATGGGGGTGCCCTCCCCAGCCCCCCTCAGGCCCTTGTTCATCTACTGTCCAGATTTTAGTCCCCACTTACCATTTACCTCTGTGTAAAGTAAAGCAGATAATTTAACCTCTCTTAAATTTTAAACTTCCCATTTTCATAATCTGTAAAAAAGATAATATATTTTCCTATTATAGAGTTTTGGGTTTTTTTTCTTAGTAAAGATGAAATCAGCTAATATGTAGGCATTGTCTGATGCACCATATAATCATATATGCTCTGTATGCATCAACTTTATCTTCATTATTTTTGTGGATCAAGTTATTGGCCCCTGTTGTCTCACTTGCTGTTGGTCCTTGTGAGCACTTGCTAGCCATAGGACCTCGGTCAAGGCATTTATGTACTTCGCTTATATACTCTTATTTCTTATTAAGCAAAGTGGATGATAATAGCATTTCAAAATTATCCTGAGGATTCACTGAGGAGAGCCAACAAAAGTCAAATAAACACACAGACTTAAGAATTAATAACCCCTTATTCGCTATTTTTTCATCCTGAGGTCTCCACTTGTATTATCAGGGTTTCACACAGCATCTCCATAAGGCAGGAATTTTGACAAGTGTGGGCGCTAGCGTGAAAGCACTTGAAAGAAGCGAGGTGCTACACAAGTGTGACTTTATTGCCTTCACTGAACCTACATGAAAGGAGGCTCCACAACCCCGCATCTTGTGCTCGACCTTCATCTCACACACTTCTTCATGCAGGTGGCTCTGGGCTTGGGTACTTTGTTGAAACATTGTTCCCATCGTGAAGTTCAACACCTCATGTCTGGTGGTGACTCTTATCTTCACAAGAACATCTTTTCATTTAGCTTGTGATTGACCATATGCAGATTACCTATTCTGTGATTTATCTGTCAACAAAAAGAAAATCCCCTTAGCATACTTTTGTCCAACCTTTACTTTCACAATAGAGCCACCAGGAACTAATTTGCTGATATGAAAGAGGAAGTGATTTCCTAGGATTGCATGGGTCAGAGTTTGATCAGAGAAGCAGATGTAATGGACGCTGTAGAGAACAAGAGATTCTTATAGGGATTGGACCTTACACACTCATGGGACTAGGTAAGCAGACTATGTGAGGCTGGTGCTTGTCTGGTGCCAGAAGTCCACGTGGAAAGCGGTGAGAAGGAAATGGACGTGGGGAGAGGGAAGCCAGGACAAAATGGGCGGGCTGAAACTCATGAGGATAGCGGAACACACATTGCTCTCTCACATCCCCCAAACCTTCCGCTTTGATGATGGACTCATCCATCTCCAGGAAAAGCTGGCATCCTTTCTTCACAGTGCTAACCACACATACAATGTCCAGCGGAAACTGAGTTTGCTGAATACCGACCAGCTACTTGGACAAGAAGCATTTCTGACATTGTCAGGAAGTATAAGATGATCCACAATTTGAACTCTGTGTTCCCTAACTCCTCACCCAGAGATTTTCACATAGTGCTCTTCTGCCCCTGAGTTTTCTCCTCTACAAACTGGAAATAGTAATGCCTTCCTCCTAAAGTGACTGCTCAAGACAGTGTTTATAAAGCACCCCCAGTAATTCTTAGCCTTCTAAAAGGTGCTAGCTCCTTTTCCCTGATGTCTCCTTAGGGACCAAGAAAATATAATTAATAAGAAAGGTAAATCTTTTGAGAGGGATGAAATATATATATTGTATCCCTCAAGACAACTATGATTGATTTGGAACCTACCATAATTTTGGATTATCCACTCCACTGATTCCCTTTACTAGTAGGGGTAATGGACAGTCAGTGACAATTTCACCAGACCAATTTTGAATCTGGCTTCAGTTCCAGTGTTTGTGAAATGGAAGAAATGTGCTGTTCCATATGGAAGAGGAATGGGGAGGTGGGGCTCATTTGATCACTGTCACCTCATGGTCTACCTGACACCACTGGGTGATTACCGAGAATTATTCTGTGACCAAAATAAGTTGATTAAAACCAGAGTCCTACCGATGAAGTGAAATTAAACCACACAGTGTGATTTTCATACTAGGCCCTTTCCCTGTGGTGTGTTGCATAATAGATACCAATTGAAAATATATATATTAGGACGAATAAATATAAATAAATTGATGCACTGTACAAAAAGTTGGCCCAGGGGAGCCCAGAGTGAAAGGAGATACTGTCAGAGTTGTGAGTAGTGCATTTTAATTGATAAAAAGGAAATGGGAAGGAAAAGAAATACATCAAAGGAAGATGAGATGGTGCTATAATTTTATGAGGTTGGTGTTTTATAGGATAAGGAATTCCCAGGGACAGGTATTTAAAAGAAAGTAAAGTAAAATTTATCCTTGGCTGACTCACTTCATGAAGGATTACAGGGGAGCAAATATTTGTATCCCATCCTCTTCTGGATGCTCCTTCTCCCTTCCATCTCTAAAATATCTATAGCACTTGCAGTCTGTACATCTAATTTGAGCACAAAATTATTTCACCGCCTTTATTGTTCCTTCATTCACTTACATGATATGTCCTTATAGCTCTTGTTCCCCAGGATGTAGCAGTCTAGAATGGGTGAACAAAAAATGTGACCAGGCACGGCCTCTGTAAAGAATATATGCTTTCACTTGGGTCCCAACCCAAAGAAACAGTTGACTCTCCCAATGCCTTCTTCGTCTTTCTTCACCAGGCTAGGTGACCAGGACGACTGACCCATCTTTTACCTTGGCAGACATGACAGTTAGCATGCTGCTGTTCAGTTTGCCATGTGGTAGCCATAATCCCCAGATTCTTCTGTCTCTGTGGTTCTCAATAGGAAGGTAACCTTGGGGTTGCCATTGAAGACTAACGTTGTTACCATGGTTTATATTGATTCCTTTCTGTTACCCCAAGTGCTTCTCTCACAGGGAATGAGGTGAGATATTTCTTCAGGGGTGTCAATTTTGTTCAGGGGAGCCCTAAAATATTGCCCTATTCTTTTAGTTTCTTGGAGCATGCTATTTTAAATATGACAGAGTTTCTCCCAGGCTGAGTCAGATATATTTAATTGCTCCCACATTGTGTTACATCAAAAAAGATTTCTTCCTTGCCAAAAATCAACATGTTTCATGGAAGAAGCCTGGGTAACTTGACTTTATTCTACCTCAAAATGAATTTTCTGTCCCTGAGAGAGTTTGATTGCAAATTTCCAAGTTCTTCTTTTGCCCCTCTTTCACTCAGGACCTCCATGGGGTCTTCGTGTACACAGAACTGTTGGAAATCACTTAGTTATCCTGATATGTGTAGATCTTCATCAAAAATTGATTTCTCCATCAATTAGACTGTAACTCTGTCATCTACTTTTTTATGCTTTCATGTCATCTGGTATGATACAATGTGGAATAGTTGTCATTCAACACATATTTGAGGCTCATTTTGTTCCAGACTAGTGCTGGGTAGGTATGGTTGAATAAAACAAAAATGTTCTCTATCATTATAGACTTTAAAAACTTGTGCAGGAAAAGAAAAAAACAATAAATATATAACAATAAATTGGGGTAAGTGCTATAAATGAAGAGAGTCTTTGTCATGATTCTATAAGAAAGATAATAGCAGGAACTAACCTGGGAAGAATATCTAGAAAGATTTCTTAAAGAGTCTAACTATGAGCCAAAATTTGAAGGATAAGCAAGGAACAGCCATACAGAAGGATTGGAAGTTAGGAAGGTTAGAGTATAATTCAGTCTCTGTCACCATGATGCTCTGAAACCTCAGGATGTACCTGTTGGCTATGAGGAAGGTAGATATTTTGAGAATTGTAATAACATCTTTAAATCCATAGAAAACCGTTAAGCACATTATAGCAGCTCTCTTGGTGACATTTTTACCACATGTGAATGTTGTGTGCTTGGCTGAAATGTGGTCCTCAGCTGTTATTTAAAAGTCAAGTTTTTGCCTTTATATGGAGTGGCCCGAAGTTGTTGGGTGAGTGGCCATCTGGTAGCCTTTGCAAGCTGGGTACTGAAAAGGCCAAGTGGCAATGATTTTTGATCTGCTAGATAAGAATTTTCCCATGAAGATGGACTCAAAAAGTATGCCAAGCAGAGCAAAGGGCATGCTTAAAGCTACAGATAGTAGAAAGAACATGACATGTTGAGAGAATTAAGAAAACTTTGGTGTCACCAGGAGAATGGCGTGGGCTATGAGACTGAAGAAGTGTGTGAGGGCCAGATTGTGAAGAGTTACATGGGCCGTGGTGAAGAGATTGAATTTATTAATCTTATGAACAAGTCAGAGCCAGTGGCAATTTTTTTTAATTTCTTGAAATTTCATTACAACTCCACAAAATAGTGAGTCCGCAAAAGAAGAAAATTAAACATAAAAGAACTGAAAATGGATTATTCACATTTTTATTCAATTATTTAGCTGGCTTCCCGAGTTAAGCAACAATTCCATAAAAGTGGCAAACTCTTTGTTAATTTCCACAAGGCATTGAAAAGTTCCAATGACTCTTTCCTGAGCAAAAATTCTAGCCTCTTGGGAACTGCACCTAATTTATAGCTGCATAGCATCATGCTACCATGGTTTATCACAGTAGCCAAGATGGTCTCTCTAGTTTCTATTATCATTATTAATTACTACTACTACTATTACTGCTACTACTATTACTGAAGTATAGTTGCCACACAATGTTACCTTAGTTTCAGATGAACAACATAGTGATCCAACAACTCTATGCTCACCACAGGTGCAGCTACCATCTGTCACCATATAATGCTATTACAGTACCACTGGCTATATTCCCAATGCTGTGCCTTTTATTCCCATGATTTATTCATTTCATAACTAGAAGCCTATACCTCCTCTTCATCCTTCATCCTCCACCCACCTCTCCTAGTGGCAGTGTTTGAATCAGTGCTGCTTAAAATTAAATAATACATAATTTTTGGAGGAAAGACAGGAGCAGCAAAGAGCTTATTGTAGTCATCCAGGCCAGAGAGGTTGAGGGCCCAGTTCACTGGCAGTGAGAAGAGCTGTCAGGGATACATCTGAAGTAGAAATCACCAGTTGATGAGAAGAGATAAGAGAGGAGATGGGTGTGACATTGAAGCGTTGGGGACAGGGTAGATGATGGGGCCATGAAAAGGAGATGTGGGAGAATCACCTTGTTTCCGTTGGGCTGATCCTCCCTGCTCTGGACTTTTCTCGCACACACCTTCTCTGCAGTGAACATCTGCTTACATGTTTGCCTCTCTTGGTTGACTGGGAGCTCTTCAAGGGCAAAAATGCTTTATTTATCAATGAATCCCCAGCCCAGCTGGCAAGGCATATTTGAGCAGTTCAGTAAATACTAACTACAATTATTATTTGGCTTTCAATGGTTGCATTTTAGTGAATGCCTGGATGACACGCTTTTGACAGTATAATGGTGAGTTCTGAAGGCTCCAGAGAGAAGGATGGGCAGTTGATTGAGAGAAATGGCTTTGACTCTTTAGGTGAATTTCTTTCAAGGAGAAGAACAGTGACAGCTCCTAAGGGAAGGAAAAATGTAATATGTGAGGGGACACAATAGTTGACCTAGTTTGGTTCCATTGCTGAAAAGCAGCCATGGGAAAGGTTTGAAAGCAAGAATAACACAGGAAATGAGTTCCGAAAATCCAGCCATCTTGGTTGGGTCTATTCCTGGATAGACAGAGAAGCTTTGCATAAAGAACACATAAGTTTCTTACATATTTCAGAAACTTTGGAACTAACCTCAGCTATACTTCTGTCCATTTACATCCTTTTTTTTTTGTTGTTAGACCCATTTCCATTAGATAGGGAATGCCACTGAATGTAAGGCTTGAATATAACTTTAATGAAAATGTTAATTTGTTCTGCTGAGGGTTTTTACATTTTTTTAATGGTTGAACAATATCTTCTAATGATCGGACTTCAATTATTTGGTTAAACCATTATTTGCATAAGTTTTTTTTTTTAAGCAATGCTAAGGCACATAAACAGAATTCTTAGTTGAAAATTCAGCATTTGAGTTTCAGGCATTTTATTTCCTGAATATTTTTACTTATTTGCAATAAGTGAAGCACAGCATAAAAGCAATTAACAATTTTAATTAAGGAATGATGTTTTTCTAATAATCCAAATGCTGAGTGTTGAGCTTTATTTTCTTCTCTTGGTTGCTTTGTTTATATTAAGTATTTTATGAACTTGAGATTTGAGAGGTAAAATGCCTTCCATGTTTTTACTCTTGTAAGATAGCTTTGTGTATCAGCCATGATCTTGACATCTTACCAACTTTCTTCCTTTTTAAAAAAAATGTGACTGTGCCTATTTGTTTATTTCTGAGTTGCCATTCAATTCCAGTTAAGCATCTTCCATAGGTCTAGTATTGGGCACACATGATAAGATAAGTTATTTTATGTCTTAGAATTCTAGAGTTGGAGAATGTAGGTGGGTGGGGAATAACAAGGGACCTCAAAGAACTGAGCTATATGAGAAAATAAGATCATCCTCTCGAACTCGAACTATCAAATCAACTCTTACACCATTAGAAATAGGTGGTCATCTTAAGGAGGACGAGTGCTCCCTAAAGTAGTGGAGACTTTATTGAGGGATCAATAGTTGTAGATAATACATATTTACTGAGATTTATAGGAAAGACAAAGAATGGTAAGTAATGAAAGTTTAGATGAAAAGAAAGGCCAGGAGCTGAACGTCGGCGCTGACTCTTTAACACTGTCCTTAGAAAGGAGGTCCTGTCCCAGCCTCTATGAAAACAATTCCCCTTGACGAACAGACCTCTCCCATGGAGATGGATGCATTCAGACAGGTACTTTCAGCATCTGATGTCATAAAAGATTTAAATCATTCAATTCTCTTTGCTTTGATTTTATGCTTAAGTAAACTTTGATTAAAATATACCTTTCCCTATAGTTTTTTTTGTAAGAAGAAAATTCAAGGTAGGCTGACAAGAACATTCATTATAGATTAAGAACATTATATCCCTCAGTCTCTTATAAATCTAGTCTGCATAAATCAGGTATTCAAGCCCAGCACTGATAAGAGGGTTTCTGGAGTTGCAAAATGAGAAGCCAGACCCTGATTTATAGTGAATTCTCCAAGCCAGCCTACGAGCCTACCTCTCGTGGAGACAGACCAACCTCACTCTCCACTATTGGGTGAATTTCTACAGATCTTCAGTAGGATGTGTCCTGACAAAACTCGGCATATTACAGTGGATGAAATGGAAGCCCAGACTGTGAAAGTGACTTGACAAAGGTCACATGCAAATTTGGCTACTTGCAAGGTATCTGTTCGTTTCATTACATGGTATGGCCTCATAATATGCCATAATCTTTGGAGAACTGAGGAAACAATTCAACAAATCTTATCTAAATCTTAGGGGATGAAAAAAACCCTTATTTGTTAGTCTAATCCCTCCTCTGATACCTCAATGAATGATGGGTCTACATGCCATTTAGTTCACCCTGTATTCTTTTTCTTCTTTCTGATGGAGTCAGGATCTGGAAAATTCCTACTCCATCTTTGGAGACTCACTTCATTTGTTACTTCCAATTTCAAAGCCTTCCAATATCTCTAGACCAATCCAGTAGGATTGGTTATCCCTCTTCTGCCCCATTCATATCTCTACTATATACTTTTCACATGCTATTAAGTTGCTACATACCTATATTATTGCCTGATAAGATGCAAACTTGTCTAAAAGAGTAACCACAGTTTGTTCATCTCTGCATATCAGCACCCATCACAGCATTTGCCACTTAGTAATATCACAGTAAAGGAAGAGATGGATCGGAAGAAAGAGGGAAAGGAGGGAGGGCAGGAGAAAGGAAAGACACTGAAGTGCATCTTTTACAGGGAGAGACTTCTGCTTTCTCAACACAGCTATTGAGATCACACGAGTAGGAGAAGGTGCAGGAAATGTAGGCAGAACTGTGTCTCAAAAGGTCTTTAATTTTTAAGGCTGATTTGGAAGACCCTTAGTTATTTTCTCTTCCTGTTACCTTATGCAATTATGAATACAATTATAAATTATTAGAATTTTCTTTCACATGCCACAGTGGATTTAAATAATAATATCCTTAGAATACTGGAGGCATGGGGGAGGATTTTTGCTCGTGTTTATACACATGTTAATAAAATAACTATCTTTTCACCAAAGTGACCTGATGTCAAAGCTGAAGGTAGTCAGTTCCAGTGGTAACTGAGATGCTGCATCAGTTGAACAGATGGAAAAGAATCAAAGTATATGCTTGAGAAGAGGTCCTTGTGACATTCAGTGTCAGAGACAACAGTGGGTGTTAATCCAGCAGAGATAATTCTATAGTGGGGAGTGAAATATTATTTAATCAGCGGTGCTTCATACATAATTCAATTAACTGCCTTCACTCATCAGTATTAACGAGAACGGGAGCCTGGATTAATGTGCAAGAGCCTCATGAAGAAGCTCCCAGCCTACCTAAATGCTGCCAAAACTTAATAAAGTCCTGCCAATCAAATTCTGGTATCTGGACCCAGTGCATCAGTGCACTGATATTACAAATTATCCCAAGCACTTCTCATTGTTTCCTAATTCGTTAATTATGCTGATCCCTGCACTAAAATGTTTAATTAGTGTATGGGGGAAAACAAGTTAGATTGCCTGAGCTTCCTTCACTATTGGTATTTAGTGTCGAGTAAACAAAATCGAATTTTATTGCAAATAATTTAAAATGGCAAGTTCTGCTTTTTTTCTGTCTGTAAATCTCAGTAATTGAATAAGAGACAGCAAGTGGGGCTTTTAACAAATTAAAAGGCTGCTTTTATCTTGAGAGGATATTGAGGCTGTTGAAATACTGGGTGCACATCTGTCCATTACCTGGCCATCTTTTAGGTCAGCTTCTGAACTTCAGGAACCTTTTTGGGTCCCATTCTCCTCTGAGTGAGGGACAGGAGAAGAATTAGGGATACTGCCATTTGAAAGAACTAAGAAATTATTGTTACTCTTGTTTTTTTGAGGTGAGTGAACACCAACCTGCATCCCATGGTCAAGTTTCTGTTTCAGACACCTGGTAAAGGACCATGCCTAAAGTGTTTTAAGACAATGCCTGAAATTAAAGAATGAATGGCAGTCAGTCCAATGTTTATAACATTTGTTTAATTTGTAAGTTTTGTGTGTTGGCTATGTATTGGGAACTAGGCTAGGCTGTAGGTATATAGAGGGGAAAGACAGTTCCAGATCTCAAAAACGAAACAAAAAAAAAAAGCATAACTCTACTGGAGAAGACAGATGAACATGCAGAGAAAAGTAATGGTGACAATAATGATGGTGAGGGCAATGACGGTGATGGTGATGATAGATCCACCTGTTGAGCAGTAAGCTCATTATCGACCACATTATATGCTTTATTTTACTTCATCCTCACACGTCTGTAAGACAGATATTATAACTCCATTTTTACAGGAAGTAAAAATGAAACTTACAGATATAACAAGTCAGCAGTAGCCTCAGAGGGAGGAAGAAAAGAACAGGGTTGAAAAGTTTATGACCGTATCTGAAGCATTTATAGATCTCTATAAACCAGAACTTGAGTAGTATGACACAGGGTCAACATTCATGAAATCTGAGTGGTAGAGATGTGGAATTTTTCCTTCCCTGTGTGTTTCAAATGTTTTATAATAATACCGACCACTTTGCAAGGAAGTGAAGTCAGGTTTGTGATGGAGGATCTCAGGGTAGGACCAGAGGGTAGAGCTGGAGTAGTGACCAAACTGGGGGGTTCATGGATAGCTTTCCAAAGACATTGGAGGTGCCTCTTATCTACAAAAAAGCCTTTATCAAGCACCAGTCTGTTCCTGGCATTGTATAAGATACCCAAGAAGGAAAGTGATGTGACCCAGACCCTATCTGTTATTAACATAGTATTGGTGAGTAAGTAAGTAAAGTAGAGCGTTTGCATACAAATGCTATTTAGCATGAAATGCATCTGAAGGATACATGCATCTTGGGTGGGGATGGCGTAGAAATATGTGGTTGGCCATGAAAGGTGTAAAATACTGAGACTATAAAGCCTCAAAACTCCATAGTTAAGTTAGAAAGGATCACAGTGGAATGATAATGTGACCTTATTCATCAGGTACCAGGCTCTGCCTTGTAGTTTTTCATATCTTTTAGTTTCAGTTAACATATTAGAAACTCTGGTGGTAAGTAAAAATGTCACATTATTATAAGTAAAACCCGAAGTTCATAGTAAACTTGTCATCAAGTTTACAGATTTAGGAAAAGTAAGGTGCAGAGTCTGGGTAACTTTCCCAAGACCACACAGCTTCTGAGTGGTAGAAGGTATATCACACCATAGCCATATCTACACCTGCTCGGAAAAGGGCAGGCTCAGCTCCCTCTTTGCTTGGTCTGCCATTGTTTGAGTAGATACCAGGACCATCTGTGAGGCAGGTGGTTCTCCTGACTTGGCAGCATCACCTTGGAAAAGCAGCTGGATGTTGGCAGCCAGCGTGAGCTTCTAACAGAAGGGCACAAAGTGCTACCTACCCACAACTTCATGTCCTGGAGAGCATTTCACCCACTTCAGTGTGGTAGGGTGAGAAACAGGGAGTCAAAAGTGCCCAAGGAAGAAGAATTGGTCCCTTTCCAAAGGGCAGGCATGTTAACTGAGAAAATATAAGTGGAATTGGACTGATTCAGTTAGAACAAAAAGCAAAACAATCTGAAAAGGTCAATACTGGAGATACAATAAAAATGATCAAAGGGCACCTGGATGCTTCAGTAAGTTAAGCGTCTAACTTCGGCTCAGTTCATGATCTTATGGTTCATAGGTTCGACACCCGTATCAGGCTCTGTGCTGACAGCTCAGAGCCTGGAGCCTGCTTCAGATTCTGTGTCTCCCTCACTCACTGTCTCTAAAAAATGACCACACGTTTGGGGCGCCTGGGTGGCTCAGTCAGTTAAGCCGTCCAACTTCGGCTCAGGTCACCTGATCTCACGGTTTGTGGGTTTGAGCCCCATATCGGGCTCTGTGCTGACAGCTCAGAGCCTGGAGCCTGCTTCCTATTCTGTGTCTCCCCCTCTCTCCGACCCTCCCCTGCTCACGCTGTCTCTCTCTCTCTCTCAAAAAATAAATAAAAACATTTTTTAAAAAATGACCACACGTTAAAAAAAAGAAAGTTATCACCTGGATATTTAGAAGATAGTTGTTTGGATTTGGAATCATTCAAACTTCTTACTTTCTCCCTTAAATCTCCTACTTACTTTCTAGACAGTTCATTAGTTTTCACAACTTCCACTCTTAGAACTCAGACCAGTTAGACTACCAGTGAGACAGATCGTGTCTTCTAAATATTTAGGAAGAAACAATTTCTTAAGCAAAATTGTGTTTGGGGATTATTGATAACTTTGGTAAATATGAAACGCCATTTGTTACTTCTAATTTCAAAGCCTTTTCAACTTCCCCAAGTAGGATTAGTCACTTTGCTTAACATTAATGAGAAACAATAAAGATAAAACTGGTGCCTGGACCACAGCCTACCCCAGTTATACTGTAATCACTAGCTTCCATAGGAAGGGGATCATCAGTAATGGAAGCATGCATGACAGACACTGCAGGGCCTTTTGTCCTGGAAGGACAGTCCTAGTGAGAGAACATACAAGAGTTCTCCTTCTCTTCCTTCCAAAAACATTTATTGTATTATACAGGTCTTATGAAGCAAAGATGTGTAAGATAGAGTATGTGCCTTGAGTAGCTGGATGTATCGCAGGTAGAAGAGACAGATACACAAACAGATAATTCTTGATTAAGACATAGGACTCTGGAGCACACTGGTTTCAAATCCCAGCCCCACCAATTAGACCAAGGTGAGTCCTGGGTTGGGTGATCTTGGGCACATTACAGAACTTTTCAGTGCCTCTGTTTTCTCCTCTGTAAAATGGGCACCTAGGTGGCTCAGTTGGTTAAATATCTGACTTCAGCTCAGGTCATGATCTCACAGCTTGTGAGTTTGAGCCCTGCATCAGGCTCTGTGCTCACTCTTTCTGATTGTCTGTCTGTCTGTCTGTCTCTCTCTGCCCTTCTCCCACTCAGAATCTCTCTCTCAAAAACAAATAAAACATTTAAAAAATTTATTAAAAAATGGGCATGATAGGGGCGCCTGGGTGGCTCAGTTGGTTAAGTGTCCAACTTCGGCTCAGGTCATGATCTCAGAGTCCATGGGTTTGAGCCCCGCGTCAGGCTCTGTGCTCACAGCTTGGAGCCTGGAGCCTGCTTCAGATTCTGTGTCTCCCTCTCTTTTTGACTCTCCCCCATTCATGCTCTGTCTCTGTCTCAATAAACTATTAAAATTTTTTTCAAAAAAACTTATAAAAAATGGGCATGATAGGACTTGTAAAGTATTAGCTCAAGGTAACCAACACATAATAAATGCTGTTTGGAGAAATGACAGAGATGAAGAGAGAAAGAATAGTGACAGGAAATAGGTTAGGGAATCACTGCAGATATTCTAGAAGATGGAGTTGGAAAGATACTGTTTTGCTACTCAACGTATGGTCTGTAGGTCAACATCGTTTGACAATTTGTTACAAACAGATTCTGGTTCAGTAGGTGCAGGGTGAGGACTGAGGGGCATTTCTTATAAGTTCCTCAATGATGCCAATGCTTCTGGCCTATAGACCATACTTTGAATGGCAGGGATCTAGAATTTCACAATCCAATATGGTGGGAACTAGCTACATGTGGCCATTGAGCCCTTGAAGGGAGTGTGAGTTGAGATGTGGTACAATTGTGGAAGATACGAGACTTCAGAGACTTCAGAGAAAAAGATGAAATCACTCATTTATATTTTTATTGGTTAGGTGTGGAAATAGTAATACTTCAGACATCCTGGGTTAAATAAAAAGATTATTAAAACTAATGTCATCTGCCCCTTTTAATGTTTTTCAGTATTATCACTAAGAAATTTTAAATGATATATGCAGCTCCCATTGTGTTTCTATTGGACAACGATGCCCTGGAACATTTTATCAATGGGGTTTCCTATAACATGTGCATCTTCTTAAGTATTTTACCATGGAACTGACCTTCCTGGAAAGGTAGACATACAGGATGTATACCCCTGAGGAAGAGTAAGGGACCTGAGATTTTTTAACATAACTTTCATGGTCTCGCTTCTTATTACTGTGGTGTTGCTCTTCTATTGCAGAACAGTTCTGGAAGATAGACACAGAAAAACCAAAATAACATCGCCCACAAACCCACTGCATCAAAGCCACCACTGCTAACATTCTGTTTTATATTTGCTCAACATTTTTATGCATCCTAAACATATTTTCTTCACTGGGCCTCTAGTCCTAGCTTGGATTTTTCCAAGCTCACCAGTTGCTGCTTTTCATTTTCTTCCCTAGTGTCTCTTCATTTTCCACACCTGGACTTGAATGTTTAAAATGTTCCTCAGAGTGAATGTGTCTAAGACCCAACTCCTGATTCTTTTTAAAAAATTTTTTTAAATGTTTTATTTATTTTTGATACAGAGAGAGACACAGCATGAGAGGGTAGGGGCAGAGAGAGAGAGAGACACAGAATCTGAAGCAGGCTCCAGGCTCTGAGCTAGCTGTCAGCACAGAGCCTGACACAGGGCTCGAACCCACGAACGTGAGATCTGACCTGAGCCGAGGTCAGAGGCTTAACCAACTGAGCCACCCAGGTGCCCTCCAACTCCTGATTCTTGATTTCTGTCACTTATCTAGACTTTCTTGTGTGTGCTTGTGTGTGTGTGTGTGTGTGTGTGTGTGTGTGTGTGTGTGGTTGCCTAGAGTTCACCAAATACATTTTTAATTAGCCTGAGTCTACTTTCAAGTACCAAACACATTATTTTGACCAAGCTGTTATTTGTTAATGTGACTAAGAATAAGAAAAATGAGAGATTTTGTTTTACCTTCATTTACTCCTCTCTGAAGCTCTTCCTTTCTCCATGTAGTTCTGAGTTTCTGACCTGTTATCATTTTCCTTTCTCTACAAACCTTCTTTTAATACTGTTTGCAAGGCAGATCTGCTGGCAACAAACTCCCTCAAGTTTTGTTTTCCTTTTGGATTTACTTTATTTTTTTTTTTTTTTTTTTTGGTATTTGTGCTTTACTCCTTCCCTTTCTTAATTAGCTTGGTGAATAATCTATTTTTGTATTTTTATTGTTGCTGTTTCTTTGTTCCCATAGTACAAATTCTCAGATTTAGTCCTCAAATCTGTGGTTTTTCTGTCTTCTATTTTCTCATTTTCTGCTTTTATCTGGCACACAGGAGATTCTCAATAAACATCTGTTGAATCGATTTTTTCAGTAAATCTTTTCATGTTGTCTTTTTTGCTCTTTTTGTATCTTCTTAGGTTATGATTTAGTCATTGGATTTTCTAGACTTTCTCTAAGTAAACCTTCAGATATACTTCATAGGTCAAATATATAATATTTCAGTCATTTTATAGATAATATTTAATGAGTTTAATTTCCTTTTTGACATAAGAACTGGTAGAGAGATTTAATTCTGAACAGCTTATTGTTGTTTCTCTTTTAGCCAGTTCTACATTTTAAAAAATCTAGGGGCGCCTGGGTGGCTCAGTCAGTTAAGCAACCGGCTTCAGCTCAGGTCATGATCTCACTGTTTGTGGGTTCGAGCTCCACATCGGGCTCTGTGCTGACAGCTAGCTCAGAGCCTGGAGCCTGCTTCGGATTCTGTGTCGCCCTCTCTCTCTGACCCTCCCCTGCTCGCACTGTCTCTCTGTCTCTCAAAAATAAATAAAAGACATAAAAAAAAACATTTAAAAAAATCTATTTAGGGCCATTGGGTGGCTCAGTCAGTCAAGTGTCCAACTCTTGATTTTGACTCAGGTCACGATCTCATGGTCATGGGATTGAGCCCCACATCAGGCTCCTTGCTGAGCATGGAGCCTGGTTAAGATTCTCTCCTTCCCTTTCCTTCTGCCCACCCCCCCAAAAGAAAAAAATATATATATATGGTATTTGTGGCCTAAAACATATGATATATTTCTGAAATCTTCCATAGGTACTAAAATAGAAAGTATTTACAGAATGTAGAATTATACATACACACAAACACATACACATATTAGATCAGTTTTTAAAATTATATTATTTACATGTTCCATTTTCTCCCTTTGTTTTCTTATCAAAAACTGAGAAATAAATATGAAATTCTCCTCTATTACCTTTTTTCCTTAACTTTCTCCCTAAAACTTCTCTGTATTCTCTGTCATTTTGCTTTAGGTATTTCCGTGCATTGTTATTCAGCATGTAAAAGTTCAAAACAGCCCTGGTTCCAATTCTGACTTTACCCACAAAATTATCTCCTGTTTCAATGCAATGCTTTTTGCCTTAAATCCAGCTCAGTTTGCTTTTCATATTGTGACATTGACTTTCTTTTTGTTTTCATTTTGCTTTGGTATTTTTGTGCATTCTGTTAGTCCCCAAATTGTAAACGCTGTGATAGGTGGGTGGGTGTATGTTTTTGGTGAGCATGCAGTGGATCCAGAAGCCACTACCGGTTGTACTCACGGTTGTTGAGAAGTACTAGAATAGAATAATTTGGGGAAAGCTAATTGAAAGGAAGTAGCTATGATTGTCATACTAATCATAGTCAATGCTCTTGTAGAGACTTTAGATTGGGAATGTTTGGTAAGAACAAAAGTCAAGGCTCTCCTACCAAAGTAGATGAGGAAATTTTGCCACTCTGTTCTGTGGTAAACTTCTCCTCCCTTTCAGCTGTAGACTCTATACACACAAAAGGCTGTTTCTGCTCACCCTCACCCATCAGTCCAGTTTCTTTCTGGTGTGTGTGATATTTTGTTTCAACCACACATAACCCTCCTCTTCTTAATTATAGTTCAACATATTCCAGCCACAAAGCTCTCATAATAAAGACAGTGCCCAATAATCCAGAAGAACATGGCAGCACATATGCCCCTGAAAATTGTTCTACAAAATATTCTTTTGACCTTATAGAAAAATGAGCCACCCAGAGAGTGAATGTACTGCTAAATGTTCTTGATCTGTTGGCATAGCTTTATGTATATGTGTATATATATACACACACAGCCATATTTATGTATATATGTGTGTATATATGTATGTGTGTGTATGTATGTGTCTGTGTTTATATATAGACCCTTGAACAACATGGAGGTTCAGTTAGGGATGCAAATCCTTCCCAAATCTGTGCATAAGTTTTAACTCTCCCCAGACTTAACTACTAAATAGCCTACTGCTGATCAGAAGCTTTACCAGTAACAATAGTCAATTAATTCATATTTTGTGTGTTGTATTTAATATAGACTGCATTCTTACAATAAAGTAAGCTAGTGAAAAAGAAATATTATTAAGAAAATCATAAAGGAGAAAAAATACATTACAGTACTGTACTATATTTATTTTAAAAAGTAAGTGGAACAATGCAGTTCAAACTGGTGTTCAAGGATCAACTGTGTATGTACATACATATGTATATCTTCAGTTAGAAAGATGTGAATGAATAACCAGTAGTCATTGACTTCTGGTTCTATTGTTGGGTTAGACCTTCTTGTTGTTGTAGCTTTGCTGAAATTCTATCTAATTATAGTATTCTTTTCATGCTTGATGGATAGCCATAGGCAGTCTCTTATTTTGTCTTTGCATAAGATTTTAAATCAATAAAAAGTAAACAAATAAGAGGCAAAATATATATGCAGTCATCTGGCAAAAAATGAGAGCAGCTAGGACCCATGAAAACAAATAAGGCCTGCCATCTATATCAGAGTTGTTTAAGCAGAGTGTATTATTGAAGATTCAAAGGACAGAGAAGAGGTATGCTAGGTGCAGATAATTTATTGAGATTTCTGTGGTACTTTCGATATTGCACAGTATAGTGGAAGAAATCAGTCAAACAATCAGAAAGCCTGATGTGAGAGAGATTGTGTACATTATCCCCAATTTGTTTCTAGGAAAGAAAGAAACGTTATTCATGATGGCAGAAAGCACTCTGTGTTATGAATGTCTTAGATAGGAATATAGCTTGAAAAGTGTTCAGGTTTCCTGACGCCCAGAAAGCTGGCAGGGAACATTAGACGATGAGTAATCTGGACAGAGTTAGTTTCATGGTGGATAAATGACAGACTCTATTAAGGGTGACCAGATATAAAACACGAAAGAGTCTGGAATCAAGAAGATAGAAAAAAAATATATCATTTCCTATAGCAAAATTGGAAGCTGACTCAGAGATGTGAAACTAGATTAGGCTGGAGATAAAAAGCAATATTACTGGAATTAAAAAAAAGTAGAAAACAAATCCAAAACAACTGAATATTTTGAGCTAAAATACCTTCATGAAATTGACACCTAAATCAGATGATATGGGTGGTGGTGTGTCAAAATCTCTGCTTTGTGTAGTCGATTTGGTCCTTATCAAAGTTATTTAGCGCCTATTGTGAGCCAGACAACAAGGACACAAAGATTAATATTACAAAGTGCTTCCCTCAATGAGTTCCCTATCTTCTAGAAAAGACGGAGACATGGGCAAATATATTTAAAATACTTACTGTTGGTGAGATAATTCATTGGGTAGAAGTTGTGGTATTTTCACAGCCCTGAGTGAAGAGTAGGATGTTAATCAGTAGAGAAATGGGGAAAGAACATTACAGACAGAAGAAAAGACATGAAGGAGCACGGCGAGTGATGAGTACCACGCATGGCTTGGAACAGCCCTTGCAATTATAAATCAGTCCAAGCAAAGGTTGAATATGGGCTTGGAATCTCCTTTAGTAGTTTCTCTTCTTAATGCTTTATCCTTGAAAGTTGGAATGAATCGGGCATTACATTTCTTTCCCTGGATACCTTTAACTTACAGATTGACATTTGACAAAATATAGCTGAATACATGGATAGACCCTGATAGTACAATTCAGTCAACCAAGACACAGAGCACATTGTTGTCGGTGATAGTGATTAGAATCTTTCCTGCATACCTACCTCCAAGACCACCTCATCCATTTGTACACAATGGATGTGCTGGCGGACGTGAAATACCAGGATGCACAGTCACCGAACCACACAATGCCTATACTAGTTCTGCATCATTTTTTCCTTGATGTGTACCTAGCCACTGTAGTTCTAAGTGTTGCAGGTAAGACAGAGAAAACATTCAAAGGAATTTTTGTGGCCTGACAGTGAATTGTAAGTTAAATTTGGTGATTAGGATTCTAGGTTTACCTCTGACATTTGTTTAACTGCTTGTAAGGTTGAATGGCAATTTTCCAAGCACGCTTAAATTCTTAATACTTTCACATATGATGTCCTGCTTACCTGTAAAATGTGTTAGGAAAAAGAGACAATACATAAATTCAATTCTTTTTTCTGAATCCAGCCCATTCCTTGTTATGTTTAAATGAATTCTTTCATCTTAATAGAATTATCCCCTGTGGTGAGACCAATTTCAGTATTGACAAAATCTGCTTTCATTATCATTTAATATACATCTCAGCAACAGAAAGAAAAGAGAAAAAGAGAGTAAATGCTGCCCTGTGGCAGGCAGAAGTAAACATCAGCTTGCATTACTAATCCCATGGTAGCGTTTTAAAATCTTGAGATGTAGGGGTGCCTGGGTGGCTCAGTCGGTTAAGCTCTGACTTCAGCTCAAGTCATGATCTCGCAGTTTGGGTTCGAGCCCCACATCAGGTTCTGTGCTAACAGCTCTGAGCCTGGAGCCTGCTTTGGATTGTGTCTCCCTCTCTCTCTGCCCCTCCCTTGCTCACGCTCTGTCTCTCTCTGTGTCAAAAATAAATAAACATAAAATATTTTTTAATAAAAAAATTTAAAAAATAAAATCTTGAGATATAATCTATGTACAATAAAATGTATATACCTTAACTGTAAGTAAAGTTCTGTGAGTTTTGACAAGTGTGAACACCTATGTAACCCACTCCCATCATACACCATTTTTGTCACTCCGAAAAGTTTTTTGTGTACCTTCCCAATCAATCATGTCACTCCCCCACTTGAAAGAGCTAGTGTTCTGATTTCTTTCATCGTAGTTTAGTTTTGCCTCTTCTAGAATTTCATGCAGTAGAGTCATTTACTATGTACTCTTTTCTGTTGACTTTTTTCCTCAGTGTCACGTTTTTGAGATTCATTCATATTGTAGCATGTTACAAATAGCTCATTGTCTTTTATACTTGGACAATATTTCCTTATATAACTGGATCCCAGGTTATCATTTCTCCTGTTGATGGTCATTTGTGGTATTTCTAGTTTGGGGCTACGATGAGTGAGATTGCTGTGAACATTTATGTACCAGTCTTTCTGTGAATATGTACTTTTGTTTTTCTTGGATACATACCTAAGAGTGAAAAGGCTGGATCGTGTGACAGTTTTTAAGAAGCTGTCAGAACTTCTTACAAAGTGATTGTGCCATTTTATACTTACACCAGCAGGGTGTGGGTATTAAGAGTTGCTCCACATTCCCACCAGTATTTGGTGCTGCCACGGTTTTTAACTGTATTGATTCTGTTGGGTGGGTAGTGGTAACCCATTCTTTTATTTGCATTTCCTTGATGACAAGTGATGTTGAACACGTTCATGCGTGTGTTGTCCATTTGTATATCACCCTTGTGGAGTGATTGTTCAAATCTTTCCCCTGTGTTTTTAAGTTGGGTTGTTTGTTTTTTGTACTCGGGTTATTTACCTACTCTGGACACATTAATGGAATTATATTAGTGGAATTTTGTGTGTTTAACCAATCTTGAATTCCTAAACATTACATTGAATTCAAGTCTAAATATTTTATGCTTTGTCAATGGTATTTTTTATTTTTACTTTTTCAAACATTTATTGCCATTATATGGAACTCAGTTGCTCTTTTTATATTGGTTTTATCCAGGATGTTGATAAATTCACTTTTTAATTTGTCAGATAAAAAGTTCTCTGTCAAAATATGTTTTGCAAGTATTTTCCCAATCAGTTACTTGCCTATTTATTTTCTCAACATGGTCTTTTAAAATTTTTTTGATGTTTATTTATTTTTGAGAGAGAGAGAGAGAGAGAGAGAGAGAGAGAGAGCGAGCATGAATGGGGGAGGGACAGAGAGAGAGGGGGACAGAGTATCCAAAGCAGACTCCACACTGACAGCAAAGAGCCCCATGCAGGGCTTGAACTCACGAACCATGAGATCATGACTTGAGCCAAAGTCAGACATTTAACCTACTGAGCCACCCAGGTACCCCTCAACAAGGTTTTTTTTATGAGCAGAGGACTTTTTATTTTGATGAAAACTTTTTTCCTAATGATTAATGCTTTATTGTATACTATTTAAGAAATTTTTGCTTACTGTATGTTCAAAAAGATATTTTGCTACATTTCTGCTCTGATTTTTATCATCTTAGCCAGTCTATGATTTGCCTAAAATTAATTTTTGCTTATGATATGAAATAGAAGTTGAGATATTTCCCCCATATAAATACCCAGTTGTAGGAGGACCATTTGTTGAAAACGGTTTTTGTTTGTTTATTTGTTTTCTTTCCTTTTTTTCCCCCTACTACATTGCTTTGATGACTTTGACCAAAAAAAAAAAAAAAAAAAAAAAAAAAAAAAGAAAGAAAGAAAAGAAAAGAAAAGAAAGAAAAGATAAAAAGAAAAAGTAAGTCTACATATAAGTGTGGTTCTGTTTCTGGAATCTCAATTCTGTTTCATTGCTCTGTTTGTTTATATTTATTTCAATAACTCATGATTTTGATTATTGTAGCTTTATGCTAAATTTTTAAATTCTCCAACTTTGTTCTTTCTCAGGATTGTTGCGGGTATTCTAGATTCTTTGCTTTTTTGTATAAATTTGAGAATCAACTTCTTTCTATTAAAAATACAAACCCACTGGATTTTGATTAGAAATTCACTAAATCTGGAGATCTATTTGAAAAGAAAAGACTTTTTAATAACATCGAGCCTTCTAATCCCAGAGTGTGATACATCCTGGCATGTACTGAGGCCTTCTTCAGTTTCTTAGAGTAATATTTTAAGTGTCAGCATAGAGCTCTTGCACTGCTTTCATTAAGTTTTCCCTAAGTTTTTTAGGGGATTTGTATGATTTGTACAATTTTTATGATTTGTATGATTATTGTAAATGCTGTCTTTGTTTTTAATTTTATAAATATTTATTACCAGTACATAGGAACTCACTTTTTCCTGTTTTGGTTTGCATCTGTGGTATTGATAAATGTTCTTTTATTTCATCAAGGATTTTTTTGTAATTTTCTTACATTTTGTATATACACAATCATGTTATTTGTAAATGAAGATGACTTTAATTCTTCCTTTGTAATCTATTTGCCATTTATTTACTGCACCATCTAGGATCTTCAGTGAAATATTTATTAAGTTAATTTAAATTTTATTTAGTTTGAGAGAGACAGAGACAGTGTGAGCAGGGGAGGGGCAGAGAGAGGAAGAGAGAGAGAATCCCAAGCAAGCTCTGTGCTGTCAGTGCAGAGCCTGACGTGGGACTCAAAGCCTCAAATCATGAAATCATGACCTGAGCTGAAACCAAGAGTCCTATGCTTAACCAACTGAGCCAGCCAGGTGCCCTCTTCAGTAAAATATTTAAATAAAAGTGCTGTGAATGACTTTTTTTCCTCAAATCTCAGGGGAGGATTTAATATTTTATAATTAAGTGTGATATTAGCAATAGGTGTTCTAGCAGATATATTTTATTAAGTTGAAGACATATCCTTCTAGTCATAGTTTGCTGAGAATTTTTCAAAGATAGGGTGTTGAATTTTATCTAAAAAATGTTTTCTTGTGGCAATTGAAATGATCATATGCAATTTCTATTATAATCTTTTAATGTGGTAATTATGTTAATTGCATTTTGTGTATTTAGCCATTCTTGAATTCCTAGAGTAAGCATCACTTAGTCATTACATACAATCTTTAAAAAATTATTACTGGGTTTTGTTTACTGATATTTTGGTAAGGATATCTATGTCTCAGTTGATGAGAGGTATTAGTCTGCATTTTTTCCCTTATAATGTCCTTGTCTAGATTTGGTATCAACCATATAGTAGCCTCATAAACTTAACTGGAAAGCCATTCCATCTCTGTTGTTTTCTGAAAAGGTACATATAAAATTGATACCAAATATTTCTTAAAGATTTTATATATTCATCAGTAAAGATTTTTATGCCTGAGTGAAAAATTTCTAATTAAAATTAAATTTCCTTAATGGCTACAGGATTGATCACACTTTCTGCACTGTCACTGTGGAGCCCAACGTGGGGCTCAAACTCATGAACTGTGAGACTGTGACTTGAGCTGAATCCAAGAGTCAGATGCTTAATCAAATAAGCCACCGAGGTGCCCTATATATTCCTTTTTTTTTTTTTAATGTTTACTTATTTTTGAGAGAGAGAGAGAACACAAGCAGGGCAGCAGCAGAGAGAGAGGGAGACACAGAATCTGAAGCAGGCTCCAGGCTCTGAGCTGTCAGCACAGAGTCCAATATGGGGCTCAGACCCATGAACTGTGAGATCAGGACCTGAGCTGAAGTTGGACTCTTAACCAGTTGAGCCACCCAATCACCCCATATATTTTCTATTCATTATTTCATGTTTGTTTTCTATGTTTCTTTTTGCTTTTTTTACTTCATTTCCACCTTCTTTATGATTAAATGAGTAATAGTCAGTATTGCATTTCATTTTCTCTTTTCCTTTATTTTTTATTTTACTTTATTTTTTAGAGAGTGAGCAAGAGCATGAGCAGGGAGGGGCCAAGGAAGAGGGAGAGAGAAGGAGAATCTCAAGCAGGCTCCATGCCTAGCTCAGAGCCCAATGTGGGGCTCAATCTCATGATCCTGAGATCATGACTTGAGCTGAAATCAAGAGTTGGACGCTGAACCAACTGAGCCACCCAGATAACCCTATTTCATCTCCTATGTTGACATTTCTGTCATGCTGCTTTGTGTTATTTAGTTGTTTAGCTGGGCATCATAATATGAATGTTTAACTTATTGCAGCTTACCTTCCAAACTATAAATTCTCCAAGAAACAAGAAAAATGTTTTGTTTACCTACATACTTTACCATTTTTTATGTTCTTTATTCTTTCAACTAGATCTGTGTTCCAAGTTCTTAAACCAAAATCTTAACAGTTCTTTTCACTTCAGTTTTCATGGAAATGTATTTATTTTCCCTTCATATTTGAAAGACATTTTTTGGATATAGAAATTAATATTGGCAGATTTTTCAGTTGTTTTGTGTCTTTTTTCTTGCATTGTTTCTGATAGAAGTCAGTGAGAATTCCTATTATTTTCCCTCATATGTAATGTGCCTTTTCTTACTGCTCTTACAATTTTCTTTTTGTTTTCAATGAGATAGTAAAATTGGTTTTCAGTAGTTTGACTATGATGTATGTGTGTGTGGCTAATTTTCTTTGTGTTATGAAACTTGGGGTTTGTTTTTATGGCATTTGTGATTTTGAAATTTTTTCATCAGATTTGGAAAAGTTTAATCATTAATTCTTCAAATATATTTACCTGATCTCTCTCTTTTCTCCTTCTGGCACTTCAATTACACATGTTAGACTGCTTGGTGTTATCCTACAATTCACTAAGGCTCTGTTCCTTTTTTAAAGCTTAATTTCTTTTTGAGCTTTAGTTAGTATAGATTCTTTCATTCTGTCTTCAAGTTAACTAATATTTTGCATTGTCCATCTACTGTTAGGGCATATCATTTTTTTCATTTTAGCTACCATAATTTTCTGTTGTAGAATTTCTTAATGGTCTTTTTTGTAGTTTCTCTTTCTTTGCTAAGATTCTCAATCTTTTTTTTAAAACATTGAATCTATTTATAATAGCAAGTTTTCAAATCTTTATCTGCTAATTACAACTCATTGTCATATCTGAGTCTGTTCATATTGATGTTCCTTCCTAGTTATGTGTTATATTTCCCTGATTTGTCTTCTAGTAAATATTTTGTTTTATGCTGTATCTTGTGTTGTACTCAATGTTTAGTGTTTAAACATTATTGTCTTTGAAGAAAATTGACTTTTTCTTTGCTAGAAGGTAGATTAGTTACTGGAGAATCAGCTTTATGCTGGCAAGGCTATTTGGGGCTTTACTGAATGAATCTAAAGGATACTTTAGGGCTATTGTATCCATACTCTTTATTTGTTTTTTTTTTTAAGTTTATTAATTTATTTTGAGAGAGAGACCACAAGTGGATGAGGGCAAAGGGGAGGGGGGCGGTTTGTGGAACCTGACAGTGCAGAGCCTAATGTGGGGCTCGAACTCATGAACCACGAGATCAAGCTGAGCTGAAACCAAGAGCCAGACACTTAACTGACTGAGCCACCTTTTATAAAATTTGAACTGAATGCTTGGGACATTTAGGGAAGTCTTCCCACTCTGAATGACAGAATTCCAATGTTTCCCCACATTAAGCAACCTTCAGAAACTCCATTAAGCTCACAAGTCCCCCAAAGCGATTCTCTGGTAGACCTTACAGAGTCCAGCCCTGCACACGTGCAGGAGACCCGGAGGCAGCTTAGGGCTCCTTGTGTTCAGAGCTCGCTCTTCAACTGCACCTCGCCCTGAAGATCCATCCTTCTCAACCGTCCCTACAGTACAATCTCTGTTTCCTTCACCCAGTTGGTAATGTCATTCTCTGCTTGGGCTCCAGTTCCATATGTCAAGGCTTGGAACGTGCCCTCTGGCAGAAATTCAGGGTAAATACGGAGCTCATTTTGTGTGTATGTTTTCTCTCAAAGATCACGACATTCTACTCTCCAGCCAATGTCTGGGAATAGTCGCGTTCAGTTGTATAGTTGTTTATGGAAGGAAAGTTTGTCCAATATTCATTACTCTGTTATGTCAGGAACTGAATCTTGATGCTTTATTAGATTTAGATCCTGTAGAATGCTGCCTCATTGTTTGGCTAGCACTCTATGCACCCAGCTTTGCAGCATTTTGTAACCTGTTTGACCAGGCAATGGAGAGTCACAGCAGCCTGAAGTACAGTGACTTAAAGTTCCTCTCTGTGATTCTTTACAGCTGTGCTTGCACTTTGTTTTTTTTGTTTTGTTTTGTTTTGGAAGCATTTGGATGGTCTCTTAATTTAAACAATCGCACGCCATAGATGATATCACACAAAGTAGATTAAGCTGGTCATCATGGTCAGATTCCTTCAGTACTGCTTAATAGCATTTCGTTTTTGTTAGGTTTTTTTTTTTCTTCATCACTTCTTGCCTTTATTTACTCATTTAATTTTTTTCCCTTGTCTTCAGAGGTGAAAACACCTCATGCATCCTTCACTTTTGGCCTACCTTTATGAGAGACAATTTTCAGGAATGCGTGACATTTTCAAACAATATCCTCCTTTGGCTCCCCTAGTATCTTGTTCTTTTATCACAGCATGTTAAATTTATATCTCTTCTTGAATCTGTTTCCCTCAAAGGATGGTCGCTCCCTTTTAGACAGGAGTCTGGTCTTATTAACCTCTATGTGAGCACTACAGTTGTTCTTCAGGTTATTAGATATTCAGCAAAGTTTATATACAATCTTAATTAAGAATATCACTTCAGGATGCCTGAGTGACTCAGCTGGGACTTGAATTCAGGTCATGATCTCAACTTCAAGCCCCACGTTGGACTTTTTGCTGTCTGCTGTTGGTATGGAGCCTGCTTCGGATCCTCTGTCCCTTCTCCACTCATTCTCTCCTTCTCTCTCTCTCTCTCTCTCTCTCTCTCTCTCTCTCTCTCTTCCAAAATAAATAAATAAACTTAAAAAAAGAAGGTCACAATCTTCAGTATCCAGGATGTAGATCTAGAATCTAAGGATAAAGATTGAAGATTCGTGAATATCAGTGAACATAAAGAGAAAAGGCAAATTATGATCACAGCGTTCTTTTTCAGAGTTAGTCTCCAAAAAGTCTACAGTATGAATGAGCTTTTCTAGGACCAACTAGAAAAAAGGGAGGGGGCCCAGAGTAAATCTTTTTTGAAAGCTTTCTCTTTTTCTGATTCCTCAAAAAGCATCCTTCTCTTACATAATTCTCATATCACATTTTCTATAATTTCTTATTCTGTTTGGTTCTATAATTGCATATGACCGTACATTTTTCTTCCTCCAAGATTACAAAGTATTTTAGATAAATAACTGCTTAGATTTTTTAAAATGCCCCTTTACTATGGTTAAATGCATAATCTGAAAAATCGAAAGATCTATAGTGGCTTTATCCTAAATATAAGCAGGTAATAGTAACTTTTTATTAATACAAAATGCTATGTAAAATATGATTTTTTGAAAGTGGTATAAGTAGAAAGTTTAAAAATGCACCAGTAAATATTTTTATACATTTCTTCTATCTTGTTAAAATTCACTGAAAATGAGCTAGGTAAGAATAACTTTCACTCCCACATCAATGTTATCTGAAATGGTACAAGTTCCGATAAGCAAATGTTACTTTTCTATTGTAGTTTCTATCCAGATTGATCATTCTTAAATAATGCTGACTCAGCTTTCTCCTGCAACAAGAAAGGTCTAGACTTTCTAAAGAGTCCTTCTATAATCAGGGATCCATAGCTCACAGACAGATACATTTTTATTCCTCATGCCCAAGAACAGATTTAAACACAGGCTCACTAAGTATTTGTTCTTCTTAGGGAAGAAATTGTTTTTGTAACAATGTTTTAAGAGATCGTAGAAGTAGATTATGTTTTTCCTGCTCCTAGGCCCAGGCAGGCAATAAGCATAATATTGCCATTTCTGGAAACCAAAACTGTAAGCTCACCACTGCCTGCAAATACGCATGTTGTGTTCCGGGTTCATTTTTAGATTCTCTTCTTCATTGGTCTGAGACAGATGAACAGCTCTAGGTCCTTAGCTACTAAATCATTTATGACAATTTTCCAGACAAGTCAAAAATCTTATCTAGAACTAATTTATAGTGTATTTTGACATCCTTGTTCAAATCACACCCATTCATAAATTAACTCCAATTACCATGTACTTAATATCTATTCAAATGTGGAATCTTTAGAGCAGTATTCCCTGTGCAGGTGCATGATGTAGTCAAGTACATTTTTATCGCTTCTTGTCCATTTTCTCCATGCCTTTTGGCCCACCCTCACGTTCACCATTGCTGGTTGCTTCTTCACTCTTTTCTATTTCTGTTTCTCTCCAGGAACGGAGATGTTTTACCTACACTATTTTTTAAAAAGGATCTAGCAGAGTGAACAAAACTTATCTGTGAGTTTGGAAAAGCAGAATAAAAACAGTGCATGCTTTTAGAATAAAGAGATTTTTAGAGAATTTGTCTTTGTAACTTTAGAAAGGCTGATTATATAGATCACAGAAGGATTAATGCTTATCATGCTTAACCTACCATGGGCTAATAGTTCAAATAATTTTGAATAAGACAAATAGTCACTTCAGCACGTAACCAGCAATGTATAGATGCTTCCTCTACAGAACTTGCGCAGGGTCGTAGTAGAATAATTTCCTCTGTTTAAGCCAGATAGCATGAAAAATACACACACACACACACACACACACACACACACACACACTTCAGTAATAGCTTTAAATTCAGATTTTAGGGGTGCCTGGGTGGCTCTGTCGGTGAAGCATCCGACTTCGGCTCAGGTCATGATCTCACGTTCGTGGGTTTGAGCCCTGCCTCGGGCTCTGTGCTGACAGCTCAGAGCCTGGAGCCTGCTTCAGATTCTGTGTCTCCCTCTCTCTCTGACCTCCCCTGCTCACGCTCTCACTCTCTCTCTCTCAAAAATAAATAAAAAGCATAAAAAATTTAAAAAATAAATTCATATTTTAGATTCCTAGTCTCTATTTCTCATACATAAGAGAGAAAAAAATAAAAATAATAAGACTAAAAGATTCCTTTTACTTTGTGGAGGGCTTTTTTCTTTTCTTCCTCCAGGAAATGCCTTTCTTTGGGTAATTCCCTTTGTTCTTTATAAGCATTTTTAATCCATACTCCATAAAATTAAATTGAAGAATTAGACTTTCTAGGCATCATAAAAGGATATTTGAGAAGATTGTGCTTTAATAGGATTTAAATGAAGTCGAGACTTAGCCTGTGTCGCTTGGAATTGGACAAGTTTTCACCAGGCTTGCAATGTATTTTTTTAAATTAAAGATGCTGTAAAAATTCCATTGGGGAGTACGAAATCTGCATTGGCCTGAGATGTGTGTTCCATCTCTCCTTTTTTCATTCCTCAGGCTAGGTAGCTACTCGTGATCTGTTACTCTACAAACAGCCCACTCAGTAACTCTGTACACCCTGGCTGCCTCATTGTGGCCATTCATCCAATCCCTACTGTCACAGACCCATTAAAGAAAGCAAAAGGGCATTTAAGGGGCAGAAATGGTAATTTCTCAAAGCATAGTTTTTCTAATTCTATTTCTGTTTCTTTGTTTATATTATTTCCCTCTGCCTGGAATGGGGATTTATCTGCTTATTCCCCACTCATTCTTTAAATTCCACACAGAAGTTTCTTTAAGATTCATTCGTTCATTTGTCTTAATTTTAGGTCTCATCTTCATTGCTTAGCACAGGACTTGGCACACAGAGGGTACCAGTAGATATCCATCTGGGTGGAAGGGTGAATATAGAGTTGATTTCCAGTAAGAACTGGACTTTTTCTTACGGTTCAGATCTGTTGTTTCATTCAGTATGCTCACAGCAGTTCAGGGAAGGTATTTTAGAGGAACACCTCTTTTTATGTTTCTTTTTGAGAGGGAGAGAGAGAGAGCATGAGTGAGTGAAGGACAGAGAGAGAGAGAGAAACAGAACTTGAAGCAGCCTTCAGGCTCAGGCTCTGAACTGTCCACACAGAGCCTGATATGGGGCTCGAACTCAAGAACCACGAGATGATGACCCGAGCTAAAGTTGGACGCTTAACTGACTGAGCCACCCAGGTGCCTCTAGAGAGACACCTTTATAAAATATCTTTATTTTACCTTTTCAACTCATTATCTGCCTTACAGTAAAATGACTGTAGACTTTAACCATATCTACATCACAGCAGCATCTAGGTTCCTTCTTGATTCAGTATCAAGGACAATAGACTACCTAAGTAGACCATATAAAACTGATCACCTTTAGTAATATTTTCATTTTCACTTAGTTCAAAATATTTTGTAATGTTCCTTGAGACTTCCTTTTTATAGATGTACAATTTATAAGTGTGTTATTTAATTTTCAAATATTTGTCGTTTCCCCCCCCCCAACATCTTTCTGTAACTGATTACTCGTTCAATTCCATACGGTTAGAGGACACACTTGGTATAAATTAGTCACTTCACACTTGTTAAGGTTCATTTTATGACCCGAGATATTGTCTATATACACTTGAAAAGAATGTGTATTCTGTTCTTGTGTTGAATGTTCAATATATGTCAAGTTGGTTGAGTCTTTTTCAGAATTTCTATGTCCCTGCTGATATTATGTTTACTTGTTCTATTAATTACAATGAGGAGTGTTTTTAATCTAACTGTAATTTTTTATTTTTTATTTCTTCCAGCTTCATCTTTTTTTTTTAATTTTTTTGTGTCTTATCATTTTTGAGAGAGAGAGAGCGTGAGCAGGGAAGGGTCAGAGAAAGATGGGGACAAAGGATCCAAAGTGGGCTCTGCTCTGACAGCAGTGATCACCATGTGGGTCTCAAACTCACAAACCATGAGATCATGACCTGAGACAAAGTTGGATGCTCAACCCTCTGAGCCACCCAGGAACCCTAGCTTGATCCACTTTTACTTTGTGCATTTTAATATTCTATTATTTAGTACATACACATAAAAAATTGTTACGTCTTTTTAGTGAATTAATCCTTTCATCATTATGTTATGTCCTTTTTTATGCCTAGTAATTTTCTCTGTTCTAAAGTATACTTTATCAGATATTAATAGAACCATCCCAGGTCTCTTTTGAATACTGTTTGAATACCTATCCGTACCACTATATTTGAATGTTTTTCTTACAGACAGCATATAGTTGATTTTTCATTTTTTCCCAAATCTCATAATCTCTTTGAATTTGCCTAGTACATTTACATTTAATGTAATTATTGATATGGCTAGATTTAGGTCTACCATCTTGTTTTTCTGTTTGTTTGCTCTGTTTTTCATTCTTCCATTTTTTTCTGCCTTCTTTTGAGTATTGGTTTTAGTATTCAGTTTTAATGCATCTACTTTTTGACTGTGTATAGTTTTTTAGTGGTCACTCAAATGATTAAGACATACATTCTGGAGGACGGGGGACCAGCCCACGTACCCCCAGTGGAGCGGTCCCTGAGTAGGTGGATGGTGTCTGCGAACTATCTATAGGAAAGAAGACAGACAACATGAATGGTGGTAAAGCCACACTTTACTAAGAAAGTCAGTGTCTTTTATGCCATAGGGGATTACACATTTTTTTTCTTTAATGATTACATAGTTTATGGTCCTTGAAAGAGTAAAAACATGTTCTGGGAAGGATCATTTTTTATCAGAGGAGAAAGAACTGCCATAAGAACAGACGTAAAAAAATAGGAATAAGGGAGTCTGTCTCTCAAGGAATCTTCTTTTCTTCAAGGCCCTTTAGCAGTTATGTCTAGGCAAGATGTTTATTATCCAAAAGGTTAATTTTAGGCAGAGGATTGTGTTTGCCCCCAACAGCAGGCAATGAGCTGAGGACAGAAATAATGTAAGGGAAAGCTGGTGTCACTAACTGACTCAAGTTGATTCAAAACTTAAAGGTATATGCCTTTTTGCTTTTGCAAAGCAACGAGAAAATCATAGACAGGTTAAACAGGAGCCACATGTGCAGCCCAGGAGGCCAAATGTTGTTTCACAGTCTTTGGACTTGTTCCACAACTTCCCAAATAGTTCTCCTGTGCCCCGGAGGCCTGGCCATCAATGGTCACTTTTCCTGTGTCCCTGAGGCACTGTCATCAATGGTCACTCTGCGGGAGGTTTTTTGGCCTACTGGGCTCCAACAATACATACCTATCTTTACGCTCTAGATAGAGTTCATATTTTACCACTTAGAGGAAAATGTAGGAATACTGTAACCTCATGAGTTTTTTTATGCTCCCTCCTCTATGCTATAGTTAACAAATGTTGTACATCTATTAAAAAAATGGAAAACCCCATCACACAGTGATACAATTTTTACCTTCAACAGTCATACATATTTTAAAGAACTTAAGAAGGAAATATAAAAGGTTGTTTACCCAAGTAATTGCCATTTCTGTTGCTTTTCTTTCATTCCTGATGTGCCAAGTTTCTCTTTGGTATCATTTCTTCTCCACCTGAAGAACTTCCATCATTTCTAGAGAAGATCAGCCACTATGAATTCTATTAGCTTTTTCTGTCATTCAAGAATGTCTTTATTTCACCTTTCTTTCCTGAAGAATATTTGTGTTGGATATAGAATTCTGAATTAATGGTTCTTTGCTTTTCATCACTTTTAAATAAGTTATTATACTATCTTTTGGCTCCTGTAATTTCCACCAAAATATGCTCTCCCTGAATTCTTCTCCTGTATGTAAAGCATTGGAGTCTTTACTTGCTGCCTTTTTAAAAACCTTTTTATTTCAACAGTTTGATTATGATATCTCAGCATGTGACTTTTTACCTTTTCCAGGTACTTTCAGACTCTTAAATCTGTACTATGGCTTCCAACCAAAGTTGAGAAATTTTTGGTTTATTTTTTCAGCACCAATCTCTTTTTCCTCTCTTTTTGGGATTCTAGTAACTCAAATCCAAGACCTCTCCTATAGGTCCCTGAGGTTCTGGTCAGTTTTTTTTTGTCTGCCTTTTCAGAAAGGATCACTTCTACTATTTTGTTTTTCAAATTCAGTGACCCTTAATTGCTGACATTTCCACTGTACTGTTGAGTTTACCTGGTAAAAATTTTAGTTATCCTATTTTTTATTTCTAAGATTTTAATTTGGTTCTCCTTTATATTTTCTATTTCTTGCCTCAGAATTTCTCTTCCACTTGTTTCAAAAGATATAATGACTTTGAAAGCTTTGCCCAGTAATTTCAACATATGAGTCACCTCAGGTCAGAGACTGGCAGCTACATCTCAGGTACTGTTTTTTCTCAGAAGAGTTGGGGAGATTTTTCTGCTACTTTTTATGTCTAGTAATTTTAGGTTGTATCTTGGACATTTTGAGAATTACATTTGTGACTCATCCTGTCAAATGCTCTACATAAGGTTTTCCTTTGTTTGTTTGTATTCTCAGGGAATCAACCCAATGTGTTTCTTGCCACACCTGCTGTAGACTGTCATTACTATGTCAATTTGGTTCTCAAACCGTCTGTAGCTCTATTCTGTTGGCTCCATATGTACACAATCCAGAGGTCAACCTTTTGTTTTACTGTAGTCTAGTTCTGGAAGCATCCACTATGCTCAATCACATAATTTCAATGCATGTGCAATTCAGTGATGGGCCTGTTAATTCATACACAGATTTAGGAACTGTTTTCCTCTACCACTTTCCTCTATAGTTTCCAAGGCTCCTCTCCAGTCTCAAGAGTTTCTTAAAAGTCAGGGTTTTAGCTTCCTGTGCTATTTCCTACTTTTCATGACTTGGCTCACCTTGAGAGCAAAGCAATGAGAAGGAAAAGAGGAAGAAAATTACTGATAACAATTTCTCATCAACATACTTTCTCTTTGGACCACAGGGACCAATTTTCCAATTCTTCTGCTCAAAGAGAAGTAATTTCTATCAGAACTTTAAGTATGTGCATAACATCCACTAGGGTGCAACTTTGTGACTATAACTTGGCTGGCACTAAGCCATCTCCACAAAACAAAAAACACATAAAGGAGGGGGTCTCTTTCTGGAGTCTCCATCCCATTTACTTTTCCTTCCCAGTCCTTTGGAAAGAAAATAAGGAGTCAATTTCTCTTGGAGATTTTCTTCTTTGTGCCTTATGTGAAGTTCTGTAATTTGGGTTCTCCTGTAATCCAAACTGGGAGATTAGGAAGAAAAGGAAAATACTCATAAACTCCCTGCCATATTGGCAATACTTTCAGATTTGATTGGTCGGCCCAGTTCACCTGCTATCATTTGCTTTTCTGAGTCCTCAGGTAAATATCTGTATGTTTTTAGTAGTAATCAGTGGGAGATGTAGAGTGATATATCCCTCCTCATAGCCAGAACTGGAACCAAACAAAATTATTTTACTTCTTAAAAAATGTTTACTGGTACTCTCATTTTATTTCTTCATGTTTTGTCTTATTTTTGCTCATCTGTTTGTGTGCCTTGCTTTGTTTTTTTTAAATTTTTTATGTTTATTTGTTTTTTGAGAGAGAGAGACAGAGCACAAGCAGGGTGGGGCAGAGAGAGAGGGAGACACAGAATCCAAAGACAGGCTCCAGGCTCCAAGCTGTTAGCACAGAACCTAATGTAGGGCTTGAACTCATGAACGGTGAGATCATGACCTGAGCCGAAGTCAGATGCTTAACTGACTGAGCCAACCAGGTGCCCTAGCCTTGCTTTGTTTTTATATCATGAATATATTGGCCTGATATGTTTGAGTTTTAAAATAATTCTTGTCTTCCTTGCTAAAGTATGTTTCTCTTCTCCTATAAATTTTTTAGAAAGAATGGGGAAAAAACCCAAATACCTGACATTACCTAAGAAAAACCCACTCACAACTGCTTCAATATAATAAATATATTTGTATAAATACAAATAATAATATAATATGATAAATATATGTTAAACCATAAAGTTGAAGGAAAAATAATACCCTTTTAAATGAGATGTCTAGTGTTCTTCTTCTTGCCTTTTCAGTTTTCTTTCTTGGATGTACTTTTGGAGTAGTTGTTTACTTTAATTAAAATAAACATTCCACTGTATACTGTCTAGGAAAAGTGAGGAATCTAGTAGGAAATGGCTTACTTTGAACACAGTTTGTAGGAAAGATCATGAGGACTACCTCAGACACCCACTCAAACATACACAACCTGCTTTCTTGCTCAGGGAATTGAACGCAGGACTTCCAGGTGGAGCTGAGGGAATCAGTGCCAATTATCAAAAACAAACAAAAAACCACAATTATTTTCAAAGGAATCACATCCACATGAAGTTTAAGTCAAGTACACTTCTGGGATGCACTGATTACTCTCGTTCCCAGTGCTGTTTTCTTCTCAGCTATGCAAGTCATTGAATGAACTTCACACTGAACACTTACTATGGTGGGCACTGTGCCAGGTACTGAGGGGACCACAAAGATGAACGAGATGAATCCCTGTCTTCTAAGAGTGGAGGACACAGAAGTATGCACAATTAAGAGACCATTTGTCAGGCTGTGTCGCGTGCTTACTTTATAGGGGCAGAAGCAGCCTTCTCTGGGAGCACACACAGGGACGATTCACCCCTCCCGAGGGCTGTGAGGAAAGTTTCCTAGGGAGGGGAGGCTTCAAATGAGTTCTGAGGCTGGATTAGTCCCGAAGGAAGTGGAGCGCACAGAGAATATCACAAAGCAGGGTGTAAGTAAGGCTGGGTGGCTTGAAAATTCACAGCACTCTCTGGGGCTAGAAAATAGTTCAATGTAGCTGGTGTGTGGTGCACCCTATTGACTTTTATACTTTTGAGTCAGGTTGGATTATTTCTACTACATCATGGTTTGGGTAGTAGTGCAATTGACAAAACTATGGAAACCGGGATTTAGGGTCCAAGTATATGTACTATCACAGGTATTCCTTGGGGGCAGAGATAGTTTCTTCTGCTCCACGCCTTTGCTCTGCCTTCCTCTATGTGGCATTCCCACTCCGTCTCATACTCCTTCCAAAAAACCATGTCATCACTAGCTCTCTCTTTCTCCCTCCCTCCCTCTCTCTCAAATATGTTTTCACATATTCATAGAGTGGCTAATAGCTTCTTAAAAGCAGACACTATATTATTCACCCCACTGTCCCCAGTCCTACCTCCATGCCTATGAGATTACATACTATCACAGTAAGCAGAAAGGGAAAGATAATAAATGCAAATATCCCAGTGGAACCTGGGGCATCTCTGAGTTGAAATAAGGCATCTGTTTTCCTGCCTGACCACTTTGTAATAACATGTCTCACCTTCCTGCCGATTTGCATAAAACCATTAGGAAATAAAACCCAAGTTCTGCTTTAATTAGCCCACAAAATAGTTGGGCTTGTCTGCTCCCCTCTTTTCTATAGAATTATTTATAGGCATAATTTAAGAATGTTTGGGGAAGAACAATGACATCACCTATCTCCTGGGTTGGTTGGTTTGGATTTTTTTAAGAGTTTATTATGTCAAGGGGATATTAAAGCAGTCCGGGGCAATGCAAGGTAAAGGAAATTAGAATTTAGAGAGATAAGACTTCAGGTACCCTTTGGACTTAATTCAGTGATTTTGTGTAATAGTGTGAACATCTTTTACCTCTGTTTTTGAGATTTGGAAGAGTTTGGCAGAGGGAAAGGTGCCTCTCTTATATGTGTTATATGTTATATGTTATACATGTTCTATGTGTGTTTTCCTTAAAAAATGCTGTTGGGTTCACCTCCTGATTTTTTTTATGGATCTGAAGAAGAAAAAGATTTCTGCTGAACAAAAATGAACAAGACACCTCTCAACACTGTCAAAAATATTATTTTGATATCTCTAATTTTTTTTCTTTTATAAGAGCTGGAATGGTGCTCTCTAGGGTAGGAAAGTTTATGGGTTAATGGATTAATCCATCCAGATCCACTTCCTGATTTTGCTCGTAAAACCAGTGCTGCAGTGTGCATTGTTGTATGTTTCTCCTTGTTCACACACACACACACACACACACACACACACACACACTAAATAAATGAGAAACTGAATTGCCGAGCAATTGAATAGAATAGATGGCTGTGTATTCCTATTAAATTAATGAGCTAGATCTACAAAATCACAAACACGTTATGTGAAAAAGCAAAATATATAAAAACCAATTGGTATATACAGAACAAAGACATGTATATTACGTTTGAGAACATACAAAATAGTCCAGTGTGACTTCTGGGATACATGGATGTGTGGCAAACATACAAAAGCATGCCAATTAATCATAAGCACAAAATAAAGAGAGTGATTAGTTCTGAGGAGTAAAAGAGATTGGGAACATGGAGATTTACACAGAGGACGTAAAAATAACAGCAGTGCTGGGGCACCTGGGTGGCTCAGTTGGTTAAGTGTCTAACCCTGGATTTTGGCTCAGGTCAGGGTTTCATGGTTTGTGAGATCAAGACCTGCATCGGGCTCTGTGCTGACAGTGTGGATTCTCCCTCTCCCTCTTTCTTTGCCTCTCCCCCCTCTCAAAATAAATAAATAAACTTAAAAAATAACAGTAATGCTTAATGTCTTAAAAAATCTGAACCAAAATGATATAATATTAAGGTTGGATAAAGATGGGAGGTGAGGATATGTTTGTAATATCCTTCTTTAAGCATTTCTATAAAATACTTTGTAATTCTAAAAAGTTATTAGGTGGGAGTTGTCTGTACTATCTCTGCAACCATTCTATAAATCTAAAATTAGCCCAAAAATGGGACACCTGGGTGGCTCAGTTGGTTGAAGATCCTACTCATTGCTAATTTCCTTATGTTTTACTTATTTTTGAGAGAGAGAGACAAAATCTGAGTGGGAGAGGGTCAGAGAGAGAGGGAGACACAGAATCTGAAGCAGGCTCCAGGCTCTGAGGTGTTAGCACAAGGCCCGACACAGGGCTTGAACCCACAAACTGTGAGATCATGACCCGAGCCAGCACTGGATGCTTAACTGACTGAGCCACCCAGGGGCCCCGAGCATTCCACTCTTGATTTTGGCTCAGGTAGTTATCTCACAGTCATGAAACTGAACCCCACGTAGGGCTCTGTGCAGGACATGGAGCCTGCTTGAGATTTTCTCTCTCCCCTCTCTCGCTCTCCCTCTTCCCCTTCCCCTGCTCATACTCTCTCTGTCCCTGTCTCCTCTCTCTCAAAACAAAACAAAAAAGATAAAGTTAGTCTGAAATAAAAAGTTTTTTTTTTAAGTTTTTGCATTTGGCATTGATTTATAAATGCCTTTGTGTTTAGGTCTAATCAAAGGAACCAAAGCTTAAAAGTAGGAGGCTTTGAGCGGAGCCCCAAAGAAAGAGCTCAGGCTGGGGGAGTGATTCGTTCTGACCAGATTTCCCACAGAACAGAGCTTCAGAGCTGAGCCTTGGTCTTGGGGAGAATCTTGATTGACAGAAAAACAGCAAGGGCATGCCCAAGACAGCAGCAAGTGACCTGTCTGAGGGGCAGCAGGTGCCCACGTGTGGCACAGATGTGAGTGCCTGGAACAGAGAAGCAGGAAAGGAGATGGAGCCAAAGCTTGGTTTCCAAGCACCTAGCATGTCATGCTGAGAAATGTAGACTTTACAGTGTAGAGAAAATAGAGGTTTCTTAAGGTAATGGCAAAACCCAACCTGTTTAGCGGTGGAGAGAATGGCCAAGAGGAGTTTAGGCCGTGGGGAAAACCACTCAGAGGCAGTGAGGCCCTGAGGTCAAAGACATGATCCCTTTGAGGTCCAGAAAGATCCAGGAACAGGGAGATCAGCTTCTTGGCCTCTCTCTTCCCTCTCTCTGTTCTGCTCTTTATTCCTTTCAAGACTTCTGGCAAAGCTTTCAGTTTCTTTATGAAGCCCATCAAATACTCCTCCCAACAGGAGTGAGGCTATTTTTAAAAATGAGATGCAGCATATTCTGTGGTAAGGTCATCGGTAATAGAGCCCTAAACTTCCTATCTCTTTTGTGAATCTTGACGCCAGGAGAGAAGCATCCACTACCTTTACACAGACTCCCTGGAAGGAATTGATGTCCTGTTCCCTGCAGCTGTAATGGGGTCTCTGTCGAAAGAAGCCTCCTGTCTCCACATGCAACCTCTTTTTATAACCTTCCAGACGAGCTGCTTTGTGCCTGTGAAGGGCACTGCGGCCACCAATTTAATAATTTTGAATACTGCTGTTGCACGGTATTACATTCTTTTATGGTCTCACCCATGCATCTTTAATGACGTTTCTTGCCTTCAGAGAGAGGGGGATAAAAGCAGTCTGATCGGGAATTTCTTCCACCCCGTCTTTTCTCTTCTTGAAATGGTTAGAGATCCTACAATCATTAGAGCACTGAGCTGAGAGTCATCAGAACCCAGGATCCTGGGTTTTTAAACTCTCTGTAGGACCTAGAGTCGCAGGTTTCTAAGCTCATTCAAACCCTAAGCTTATGTGACTCTGACTCTCGAAGGTCTGATGATGGACTTCATCATTTGCTCATACTTTATGACCATCTGCTGAGCGGAAAGCAGTGGACACGTGAAGCACTTGGTTGGCCTGTGAGGTGTTCTCTTATATTTATATTTCAAGAAAAAAGTAGGAGGCACCCTCTTACACTGTTGGTGGCAATGTAAACTGGTGCAGCCGCTCTGGAAAACAGTGTGGAGGTTCCTCAAAAAACTATCCATAGAACTCCCTTATGACCCAACAATAGCATTGCTGGGGATTTACCCAAGAGAGACAGAAATGCTGATGCATAGGAGCACATGTACCCCAATGTTCATAGCAGCAATGTCAACAATAGCCAAAACATGGAAGGAGCCTAAATGTCCATCACCTGACGAATGGATCAA
>NC_043716.1:32109062-32231463 GCF_006229205.1 Suricata suricatta
TCTGTTAACTCAAAGACAGCATAGAAAGGTGAACTAATAGAGTCTTTCCCATGATTGGCTCACTATCTTTTGGGGCCATTATTATAGGAATCTTGTGGGAGGCAAGTTTGAGCCTCCAGGAGGATTTGATACTAAATTACATTTCTTACCACTTAAAAATAATTAGGCTCCATATTAGGTGGGAAGGAAACTAAATTAGTCCAAGAGTTAGTAAAATCAGGCAAAGAACAGTATATTTGTACCTTCAGCTAGTGATTCTCAAAATAGAATGTGTAAGACAATCCACAGAGATCCAGGAGAAAAATATTATTCATCTATTTACCTGAGTGCCTGCTGTGAGCTGGGAACTGCACAGATAGTGAAAAACAACAAAAAACAGATGAAAAATCTCTGTCCTCAGGAATTTTACATTCTAATGAAAGGAAACAGATTATCAATATAAATACTGATAACATCCTGCAAAGCACCAGGCACCACACTCAAGGTAAGTAATTGAGGAAAGATTAATGGAAACCTACTTATACTGGGCAAGTCAGGGTTTAAGAGAAACCAGGAGGGAATGGTGGAACATATCAGGGGCTCCCGGTAGTAGGGAGCTGTCTCCCCCAGAGGAGGGATCTGTGTCCCAGTGCTCAGAAGAGAGAGCAGCAGCTGTGGATGGAAGAGGAGGACACCCAACAGGAGACGTGGCCTTGGAAGGGCAGGAAGCAGCCCTTTCCAGTCTTCAGCCCTGTAGGATAGTTGCTGAGGAAATAAGCCCCAGGCTTTTCCCTCCTCTCTCTCTTTCTCCAGTGTCCTGTGCCCTCTGTGGCCAAATGCAACTGAAAGCCAGGGAACAAAAGAGCCCAGTTGGTGTGATCCTTGCAGGACAGCCTCTTAGGGCACAGAAAAGGGTGCAGAAGGAGGAAGAGGTATCTCCAAGGTCAGTGGGGGACACCCAGCACAAGAGGTCTGGAGAGAAATAAAGCACAAGTGGGGAGAGGGAGGGCAAGGGCAGAACTGGGAAAGATTTTAAATTTAAATGAGGTAGTGAGGGAAGGCCTGAGAAAGTGACCCTTGAGCAAAGACTTGAAGTAACTGAGGCTATGAACCAAGGGGCGAGCTGAGGAAGGGCCTCCAGGGCAGAGATGGTGAGGTCGGGACATGCTTGGCAAGGTCAGCGGTCAGAAAGGAGGTCCATGTGGCTGCACCTGAATGAGAGAGGATTTTGGCTATTCACTGTTTTAGAGGATTCCAGGTGCTAGGAATAATTAGTCCAATGGCATACATGTCTAGCTTATGAATGAATGTTTCTATATGGAGGTTGCATTCTGAACTTTTTTTTCTCACTGATAGAGAGGGCTATTCTATTCAGTGTTTTGGCAGCCACTGGCATTAGTCTAATTGCTCAGACGTTGAAGGTGAATGATCATATCACTATAACGGTAGGCTACGTAGTTAGTTGCCAATAAAACTCTAGTAGTTCAATGCCCATATTCACAGATTGGGATCCGCCTAATGTCACATTATGGAACACGGCCTTGAACTCAGGTCCCCTGAAGTTGCTATTCAGTGCTTGCTTTCCTTCCTCATGCTCCCTTCCTCTATCATGTGTCAAAGGTCACCTCTCTTAAGAAGGAGCTCTGTTTTGGCTTGCATATCAAATGCACGCTCTCTGAATGCGGTATCTCGGCTGCATTCAGAGACCAGGCTTGTTGACTCTGCCTTAGAGCCTCCCCCACACGCGCAAAGTTGAGATGTTGACAAAGGAATCAAGATGTAGAAATTTCGAACATATGTGCAGATACTCAAACGGTGTCATTTTCTGACAGGTACTTACAGTTTGATTGAAGGCAGAGGCACAGAGTTAAAATTAATTCATGAATGAGCTTGAAAATAGAAGTGTCAATGAGACCATAATTAAAGTTTTTGCTAATTCTTCTTCCCAGCTGTGGACTTGAATGTGAGTTGGTTTTCGCTATATTTAGCTAAAAAGTCAAATTTTAGATGCAGTAGCATGTATGCCTTTGAATTAAGCATATTATGTAAATGTTTGGGGTTTCAAATTATGGCAGAAGCATCAAAAAAATTGCATCTTAATTGTTTTATGGTTATTGCAATTCCAGCTAAATGTGGGCAGAAAAATTCATGTCCTGATTACATATGTTAAAGATATTTTAAGAGTTGTTTTAACAGGGTTAATAAAGTACTCTCTTTGGGATGACAGTATCCTGTTATTTTATCCTTCTTAAGCATTTCCTTTATCTCTAATTACAAGACAAATGCTTGCCACTTACAAGAGCATTTGCTTTTATCAATCTATCATGGACATCTTTCAGGGTAGGAATATTGATCCTTCGTGTGCTTTTTAACACATGCAGTTTTAGCACATGGATGCCCCTTCCAAAATATAAACATATTAAGTATACAGTAAAAGTCGGTGTCACTCTATTATGAGCAATGAATATGTCAATTAGGGCCCAGTCAAGAAAACAGAAACCACATAATTATTTCAATAGAGATAATTTAATAGAAAAGAATTGTTTAATTAGAGGATTGGAAAGGGGATAAAAGGGACCCTAATGTATCAAAGGAGTCATGATAAAAGTAATCAACTTCCACTCTAGGGCTGGGAGAAGGGATTAGGGGGAGAATTTACAAGCTTAGTGGAGGAGGCCCCAGAACTGGGGACTGGGAGTGGGGCTGGCTGTTGAGGGCTCTGGAGCTCAGGCACACAGTCAGCTGGTTGGTGCTGACACCTCAAAGGGGGTGTGATGAAGCTGGTTCTAGGAGTAGGGGACAGAAGACCTGTAAAAAAGAACCAAATGGTGCTGTCTGGGTGTCATCCCTAGGGCAATGCTGGCAGGAGGGGGAAGAGAACCAAAGAGGAAGGAGCAGGTCCTTCACGCCCGCTTTGCAGTGTCCCTCTGGATCTCCCTCTGGGCACAGTCTGCAGAAGCCAGCTGGCAAAGCACAAATGTGGCTGTTGAGCCCCGCGGCAGCTTCGCGGAGTGTGGAAGGGCACAGTGGAAGCTGTGAGAACCACACGTGGGTGGCCGTGCCCTCCTAAGTCCCAGAATTACAAGAAATTCCACTGTTTCAAACTCAGGTCTAGCTCAGCTTCCCCAGCCCTTTTCTGCTCAAGTTCCAAAGGAAATTTATCCTTGATAACCACCCGCAGACAGGTGGATCTGTTCGTGGTATGCCAAAGCCACCAAGAATAAATGTGTGTGTTTGACCTAAATCCACCCACCCTTTTGTCCCCTCTTGAGTTTCATAAGCTTCCCTCAAACCTTTGGAAAAGGCCTGTTTCATATTCTTCTGGGTCTGACTCCTGCAATTGGAAGTAAGTCACAGTTCTGTTAGCCCATAGAGATTTGCAAGCAGAAGTGCTTAAAAGGTCTCAGAGAGGCTGGAAAAGACCATCACAGACGCCTCCTGCGTCATCTTGTGATTCCCAAGGTCCGCTAGGTACCCCGTGGCCTCTGCAAGTGACATTGCTGAGAGGAGCTTGGGAGAAGCAAAGTTTTTAGTGAGAAAGAGGCAATGACTTCATCTCCGCTACATAGCGCCGTGGTGTTAAAATATGGCCTATGCAATTTTACTTGAGCTGGAAAAGGACCCCTGCTCACATTAAGAATTCAGACTATAGTGTCATATTAAGTGAAGTTAAACATCTGTCTGTTTGCTGGGAGAATAATTTCCCTGAGTATAATGTGCCTTCACAACCGAGTAGGAATATTTGCACAGCACTAATATAGTCTGCAAAGAGATCCACAAGGTCATGTCTATACTGATGAGAACATATGCTCTGTTTACAAACCCCAGGTAGGTGAACCACCATCAGATTTAATGAGGCTTTCCCATGTACCACTCTACCATTTACCAGTTTCTACAGAAATCTGGGCTACTTCTTTCTTTTTCACCATCACACTGATAAAGGTAGCTCAGAAGGCCTAGACAGAGTACTTTCTGCCATGCAAATGTGCATCCTAAAATCAAGACTTCATTGTAAAACACACCAAAGGCCTCTGTGGACCAAAGTGGATTTCACATACAGAAATTCATAAATAATTATGTTCTAAAAGCCAAGTAGAAAAAGATCTGTCTTATTTGAGAGAATGGAACTATTACTCCTTTTTTTTTACTGTTTTTCCCTTTGCTTATCAATCAGTTAAGATATCTGAATTGTTTTCATGGACAGAAATGTGTGAGTATATGTGTGTGTGCATAGAAGACCAAGAGAGAATAAGCAAGAATAAGAGAAAGCACCAGCATAGGGTGCGGGTGGAATCAGCAGGATTCTTCAATCCTTCATCAAGCCATTGATATCCCATTGTCACACCATAAGCTCCAAGGATGTTAGGAAATGAAAACATGGTTTGTGCCAGTATTATAAGACATATTATAAGAAGTGGCATAACAGAGATTGAAGATACAATAGAATTTCAGAGGAAAAAGAGAGTACCACTCCATAAGGCAGAAAGGGGCATTGAAGGAGATTCCCAAAGAAGAGATACTTGAGGCTAGCCTTGGAGAATGAGTGGGGTTTTAATGAGTAGGCACATGAGGCAAAGAGCAGAGTTCTACTGAAGAGGAGAAATCCCCAGAACCCATGGAAGATGACTGTTCTTGTTCAATTGGACACCAAGGGGCAGTGGGAAGAGCAGTGGGAGCTAAGCCCCAAAGACAAGTTCCTTCCAGACCATGGAGGGTCTTGAAAGGCACACTGAAGGAGGGCCCAGTGGACCATGAAGCAGTTAGATTCCTGGGACAGGAAAGCAAGGAGAAACTGAGTGTTGTAAGACCTCCTAGTAGGTGATTATTCTAGACAAGACAGGAGGTTCAAGGGACATACAGGAGGAATGGAAAGGGACAAACATGGAAAGACTTCATTCTGCATGTTTTGTGACTCCTGGGTTCTTCCCCCAGCTCCTTGGAGTCCTTTCCTTTGCTGCGGTGGCTGACGGCCTGAGCCTTCGGGCCTTTTCAGCTGGTCTTGAGGTCAGCCTTGGTGGTATGTTTGCTCTTCCCACCATATGCTTTTTTCCATATTCCCTTCCACTGTGTGTGTGTGTTTTCAAATGCTTTTCCTTCCCTCAGCTCTCACCTGTCCTGACTCTCTGATCCAGCACAAGTCTCAAACATTCTGTCATCCATCCTTGCGAGTGCGTGTCTAAGTGCGTGATCATCAGGGCTGAGTTGTGGCTCAGGCTGTATGATTGTGGTATGTGCAGTACCTGTTATCAGGAGCGGCAGAGGGAGACTGCCAGGGAGTGAGAAAAGGAAACACAGACTATCTGGGGAGCAACTGGGGAAGGTAAAAGGCCGGTGAAAAGATAGGGAAAACCAATTTCCCTACATCGAAATTTTGCAGCACGCTAGTTCCTCTAAGTAGTCTGATCCTGATCCTTGGACGAATCAGCCCCAGGAAATGAGATTGTTAATCCCTGTGTTAAATGGCAGAACTAATTGGTGTGAGGAAAGAAAGAGCAGACTCAGCTCAGATGGATTTAACTCGCACCTTCCAGAAGATGCTAGTACCCACGTGGTACCAGGGCTTCAGCTCGCCCGGAACTTCTGTTCCCAGCCCAGAGTGAGCTTGCCTTTGCTTTAAGTGAAATTCCATGTTAGATGGACAAAGTCCATCAAATGGGTACCATCGGTTTCAGTTTGTCTTTAAAGAGGCAGGAAGGCCAGGGGTGTCCCAGTAGGGACACTCACCCCTTCCTTGATGGAGCCCCACTCTCCAGGGAGCTAATGTTCTGAGCCCAGACCTCAGACCTCCCCACACGGGAAATGCAGTCTCTTCTGAACATCAATCGGCAGCTGAACCCCTCCTGTTAATTTGTTTCCTCCTCTTTATTTTGTCTCAAGATTGGAGTAGATTCATTAGCCAATTAGGATGAAAACCACCCAGTTAACTAAATTCCTATTAACTTCTCATGTCCAAGGGCAGGGATGAAAAAGAAGAATTCTTGCTCAATATATTGAGGTTCCTTGCATCTGTCTCCTATTTGGCGGCTGCTATGTCTGGCCACCATTTTTCTCTTTATTTATGAGGGGAAAGTACCTGCATTTTATTCCTCAGTGTGACCAGATCATCCCAGTGGGCTCAGAAATTTGGAAAATGGGCACAGGGAGGCAGACAGTTTCTCTTTATCATTCCTGCTCTCAAAACGGATGTGATGAGGGGCGCCTGGGTGACCCAGTTGGTTAAGCGTTTGGCTTTGGCTCAGGTCATGATCTCACGGTTCGTGGGTTCGAGCCCCGTGTCGGGCTCTGTGCTGACAGCTCAGAGCCTGGAGCCTGCTTCAGATTCTGTATCCCCCTCTCTTTCTTACCCTCCGCTGCTCAAGCTGTTTCTCTCTGTCTCTCAAAAATAAATTAAAAAAAAAGCATTTAAAACAATTAAAAAAAACAGATGTGATGAGAAAATTAATCTCAGTTTAACAGACTAGAATTCTTTGCAAGGTTAAATTTGGCCCAAATAAATAGTCTTTCTTTTATTATTGTTGTTGTTGTTGTTGTTTTTATTGTGAAAGTACTATCTCTTCATTGTAGAAAGCTTGGCACATACAAACGCACTTATGTATACATTAATTTTAGCCTATAATTTCACTATCCAGAAATAACTTCCAGCCATGTTTTTGTTGTTTTTCCCCCTCCACTGCACATCATTGTATATATTTGAAACAATAATCTATATAAAAATTTGTGGTACCCTAAAGCTTTATGTTAATGACTACACAAGTATTCTTTATGTGAATGTACCTAATTTACTGAACTATTCCCCTAATATTATTGCACATTTTTAAATTTTTTACTTATAAATTTTTTTAATGTTTGTTTCTTTTTGAGAGAGAAAGAGACAGAGCATAAGCAGGGAAGGGGAAGAGAGAGAGGGAGACACATACTGAAGCAGGCTCTGAGCTGTCAGCACAGAGCCCGACGCAGGGCTTGAACTCATGAACCGTGAGATCATGACCTGAGCTGAAGTTGGTCTGAGCTATCCAGATGCCCCTGTTGTTGCACGCTGAGTTTGTTTTCAGTGTTTCATTATTATAAACTATGCTCTGGTGAACATCTCTAGGTACAAATCATTTTTGGTTTTTAAATCCAGTTTATAGTTTCTGAAGTAGAGAAGAGTGTGGATTGTTCCAGCAAGGTTTGGAGGAGCTGCCACAGAGGCAGGCCATGAAGAAGTAAGGTCTGGTTGCTGGCAGCGCCTATGTCAGAGGCCACATGCTGGTCACAACCTCATGCCTGGTGTCTTTCTGATGCATAGATTCACAAATGCAGAAACAGGATACTCCTAGTATATCCACAGGTGGTCAGGCCATTGGAGCTGACTGGTACTTTTTTTAAAAATTTTTAATGTTTATTTATTTTTGAGAGATAGACCATGAGCAGGTGTGGGGCAGAGAGAGAGGGAGACAGAATCTGAAGTACGGTCTAGGCTCTGTGCCCGACGCAGGGCTCGAACCCGCAAACTGCAAGATCATGACCTGAGCTGAAGTCGGATGTTTAACCAACTGAGCCACCCAGGTGCCCCTGACTGGTACTTTTAAAAATAGCACAGGATGATAAGTAAGCCGTCATGACAATATACATTAAAATGGGGAAATTAGGACCCTCTCTTCCGTAATAGAACAATTTCTGTCTACCATCAAAACAACTTTTTTTTCTTCAGATTAGAACACTTGGGAAAGTTTCTCCAATGGTTGCTTGGAAGACAAAGAATTAAAACAAAAGAAGATGGATAAAATTGAGGGCTATAGTGAGTCCTGGTGAAATATTACTGTGTCATTTTCCCATGGCAGGACAGGAAACAAGATGCAGGTGTTTTCTTCTTTCTTACTGACCCTTTAGTTGATATGTTTTTCCCCTTAGAAACCTAATGGAGGACCATGGGGAGAGGAAGGGGGAAAGGGGAAGAGAAGGGGGAAACCTGAGAGGCTATTGAATACTAAAAACGACCAAGGTTGAAGGGGGAGGGGGAGGGGGAAGGGAGGTGGTGGTCATGGAGGAGGGCACTTGTGGGGAAGAGCACTGGGTGTTATAAGGAAACCAATCTGACAATAAACTATTAAAAAATAAATTAATTTAAAAAATCTGTCATTGATACTAATGCATTTGTCACATGACTGACCTTGTGAATCTGGTAGACCCACTTTCTCCCAATATATGTTAATTTTATCGGCTGGTTTTTCATATTATTATGGTCTATGAGCAACCAGCCTGGGACACACCTTGGCTGCTTGTTAATAACACACATCTCTGGATCCCACAGTACATTCATTTAATCATAAACTCTGGTATTAGGGCTCCCTCATCAGCTCTTTTGACAAGCCCCCCCATTTGATTGTTGTGTATCCTTAAAGTTCAAAATTCAAAGTGAGTGAGTGGCCACATCTTTTAAGGGGTGCAGGCTCTGGAGCCAGACTTCTTGGCTTTGAATCCCAAGTCAAGTACCTACTATCCACGAAATATAAGCTCCCTCTGCTTCACTGTCTTCACCCATTAAATGCGGATAATGGTTATATTTACATGGGACGGCATGGGACGGCTGGTGTGAAGATTAAGTTAATACATACATAAACACTTAGAGCAGGGCCTAACGAGTTAGCACTTAATAAAGGTTAATTATTCAATGATGGCATAAGTCAACTCTCTGCATAGCATCCTCTAAAGACCATTGACCCTTTAGCCAGCTTCCCCTGTTTCCCTTTCTTTTCAAATATTATCTACTCCCCATTTCCTCACTGAACCAGTATGAAATCAGTGCTTCCTATGCTGATGGCTTCTTGCTATGCCCCCAAATTAATGCTTTATCACTATGTTAAGCCTCCATTGGTGCACATTTATAGTGACTAGTAATCCATCACTTCTGATTGCTTTTGGATTTGGGTGTTGCATCCTGCTTCCTAGAAGATCACAGACAATTTTATTTTTATTAATTTAATTTAATTTTATTTTATAGAACACACACACACAAGAGAGAGAGTGGGGAAGGGGCAGAGGGAGAGACAACCTTAGCAGGCTCCACGCTCAGCCCAGAGCCCATTAAAGGGCTTGATCCCACGACCCTGGGACGTGAGCCGAAATCAAGAATAGGATGCTCAACCAACTGAGCCCCCCAGCCCCCCATGATCACAGAAAATTTTAAAAGGGTGTCTCCTTCTGAGAAAAGAAGGTATGCATTCTTACATTTAGTTACCCAGACTTTGCATAGTGGTTTTTGTTGAACTGCTAAGTTGCTGATGAAGTCACGCACTGCTACACAGGTAGTAGTAGAATTACATGTTTTGAGAACATGCTTTATAAATCGTCAAGTGTTGCAAAAGTGAGATCCTTGCTGATTTTTCTGATTTCCCAATGCGTAGACAGAGGCAGGAAAGGCAGTGGGGGGCAGCCTTATGATGAACCCAGAGCTGGGGTTCAGGTCGCTTTGAGAGGAAACTTTTAAGGATGTGTTCACTGCTGATTAAATTTCTGAGCAGTCCTTGCTGACTCTCTTGAGCATTGAGGCCTTTAAAACTCAAATGATCTTTTAATGTCTTGTCACCATGAACTGGTGTTTCCTCGGGGCACTTCAAGTTCTTCTCAGTAAAGCCCAGGGAACCACCAACTATAATGAGGAAACTTCAGGTTTTTGCTGTTTCAAAAAGAAGATGTTTGGACTTTAATGTCCCAAGCCATTGATTTGAGAGTCTTCTAAACTGGATCAGTCTCTAAAAGAAGGCTTTACTTAGATCAGCATGGATTTCTTTTGGTGCACTCTGATGGATATCTGGAGGAGGCTGAAAGTTGGAGTATAGTTTGTTAAGCACCTCACTTTTTTCCTTAGGGAACAATAATAAAGCAAAAGAGCAATACACATGCTGTCTGTTTGAGCAAGATTACAACAAAGATCTACTCCTTGTGTTTAGTATATGAATGTGCGTTGTCCTTCCAGAAGAGCCAAAATGTACTGAAATCAGTGAGCCCGCCAACCAAGAGCGTGCTATCATTTGTAGGCAGACTGCAATGCAAACATGAATAATTAAGAAATGAAGAATGTGTAACAGTTTACAAAGTACTTCTGCGTTTGCCTGTTATTGAATCTTTATACAATACCCTGCAGAGATCAGAAATGCCTTCAAAATGGAAACATAAGTAGAGTTAGGCATTCTTTAATGTTCTAAAGCCATGTTGACCAATTCAGGGTCTCTTATGGTGGTAACGTTCTCTTTCTTTTTGCAATCTGGTCATTTGATGTAGCCTTCAATCCACCTTTCATGATGAGTACAAGGATGGATCAAATGTCGGCCTACACTTTTGAAAGCTCAGAACATACCATGCTCATGGACATACAGATGAACAAAATGCACCTCTGTCTTCTCATTGGCTGACTCATGACATTCCTTTATTCTCCTTCCTACTGCCCACTGCAAATTTCATCACTCATCCACTTTCTCCTTTGATTTCACATCTTGAATCATTCTTTTTTCTTTATTTCATGTGGTAAGACAACTTTGGATGTTTGCCTTGATCACAATACCATCAAATCCCCACCACGTCTGGTATTCATACTTCACAACCTGGATAAATAAGACAGTGTCACAGGGATCAGGCCTTATCTCCCACTGCATCTGGGGAAAGTGATCAGACATGAAATAAACATCCTGAGTAAGTGCCTAATACCAGGCTGACATGCAGTGGATACTCGGTAAAATGACAGATCACCCCACTTTTCACCCTTTGCCTTCTCTTTTACTTGTGTATATGAGGTCTTAACTGCTTTTTATTCCTTTTTAAAATTTTAAAAATTCAAACAGCATTGCCTATGAATTTCCTAAATCCCAGGCACTGTGCTTAGTGATGGTGATTTAGAGACAGAAGGTTTTCAAATCATGTCCGTTGTAACTGGGGACACAGGCATGTACAAAACTGCAAGATTGGAAGAGAGGAGTGCCCAGGCTGCCCAGGGGTGGGGCATGCTACTCCAACAGGAAGAGCAGAGTAGTGGGAGGAGTGGATGAGGAAGTGACCTGCACCTTAAAAGATGAGAATGTGCTCTCTGCATGGGCAATTGGGAAGGGTATTCTAGGCATGAAGCCACTGCAGGCAGGGTGTGTTAGTTGGAACTGCAAGGAGCTTCCTACGGCTGGGCATATGTTTGGGCACTGGGTGGCAGGGAGTGTCAAAATATCACTAAATCTATTTCCCTGCTGGTGTCTTTGCAAATACAAATCCTCTCCTTTAAATGCCCCTTAGAGAAATTTAATCTTGATCAGTCACTTCATGAATCATCTTTTATGGGCCTGAACCCAGTAATCAGGTGCTGTGCTGTGTTTGAGTTCCTGATCTTGAAGTGCTTGCTTCGACTTAGGAAATGATACTAATGCATTTGTAAAACTGTGAGCAGTATAGCCATGCATAGTTAAGTACGAAATGGTCTGGCTTCTGACTGGCTTCCCTAGAAATCCAGAATGATGACCTTGAATAGTAGAGAATGACTTAATGGAGGGATTGGGATTTAAATTAGGAATTAGAGAATGTGTAGGACTTGATTATGGAAAGGCAAGAGGGAAAAGAAGAATTAAAATGTGGAATCTGAAAATTCTAACTCTTAGAACTAGAGCATAGACAGGTGATTGCTAGGGGCTGGAGGAGGGGGGGCGGAATGGGGACGAATAAGTCACAGGGCACATAATTTCAGTTATAAGATGAATAGATTCTAGATACCTAAGGTACAACATGGTGATTATTAAATAAACTATATTATATACTTGAGATTTACTAAGAAAGTAAGTTTTTAAGTTTATTTATTTTGAGAGAGAGAGAGTGTGTGTGTAAGAGAGAGAGAGAGAGAGAGAGAGAGAGAGAGAGAGAGAGAGAGAGAGAAAGATAAAGCCAGCAGGAGAGGGACAGAGAGAGAGAGGGAGAGTATCCCAAGCAGGCTCCACGCTGTCAGCACAGAGCCCAATGCAGGGCTTGAACTCATGAACCACAAGATCATGACCTGAGCCAAAATCAAGAATTCAGATGCTTAACCAACTGAGCCACCCAGGTGCCCCCTAAGAAAGTAAATCTTAGGTGTTCTCACCTTATGTGAAGTATACACCCTTGTGTATTTCACACACAAAAAATAACTTTGGATGTAATTAACTTGGTTGTGGTAATCATTTTAAAATGTACATATGTATTAAGTCATCACTTTGTACACCTTAAAAAATCACATCGTAAACCTTAATATATGTGATTTTTATTTGTCAGCCATATCTCAGTGAAGCTGAAGGAAAGAAGCACTGAAGTAGGAATGAGCACACTATGTTGTTGAGAGTATAGAAATGAAACAGAATGATGAGTATCCATTCATTCCACAACTTGTCTTAAAGGGCTGTCATATGACAAGCACAAGGCAGGAGTCGTATGCAAGGCATATAGCACAGTCCTACACTCTCTCTTCCATCCATACACTTATGTATCTACCCATTTCATAAGTAGTTATTGAATGATTACTCTGGGCCAAGCATTGGGAATAAAATGGTGGCATCAAACCAAAGCCTTAGGGCCACAAGGAAACACAAGTCTAGAGAAACCTAATACCGACCCTTGCTGTGTGCTAAATTCTGTCGTGGACCGCAGATCTGGCACAGTTTCCAGGCCTGGTTTTTCCTTTTGTGCTCATCTGTCATGCCATTTATGATGTGGAACTGACTCCGGCGCTCGGGAGTTTATTTAAGGAATTATTACCGAGACTAAGGTGGATTAGGCACCTTAGTGCCAAAGGCAGTGGGAAGCTGGATTAGGCTAGAGGTACCAAGGATGGATAAGGGGCATTTCAAAGCAAAGAACTTACCCAAATTTGATTGTTGATAAGATTTTGACAGAGATCTACAATCTGTGAGATGCCTGCATGGTTTCTTGCCTGCTAATTGGAAGCATGTTGATGCATAAGTCAAATAGAACAGTTAAGAGGAGAATTCAATGTGTCAGTCCAGTAACTATATCGGAGAAGCTAAATCTACCGTCTCAATAGAAAATACGCTGCAGACATATTGGACAATCTATCCTAGCACAAAATCAGTAGACCAACAGACCATTTGTGTGTCTTTGCTCACTGTTTAGTGACTGATTCTTTTGTGTTTGGGGCCCAAGACTCAGTGATGGCATGAAGATTATGTCTCCTGATGTGTCATGAAGATAACAAAGACCTGTTATTTGTGCAAGTGATAAATGCCCTAGATGCATGCCAAACTCCAGGCAGATTGGAACAGCTGATGATTCTGTGGGATTACACAAATGTGAATCCAGTGAGATGTTGTAAAAGGCTGAGATGCCCATCAATGAGAGGGCTGTAAGGCTAAGCTCGGCTGATCTCCACACATCTGGGTCACAGGGCTTTCACTGTTTGCCTATTTTTGACATTTGTATAAGGGCATGATTTTTGTGCGCATATACGGAGGGAGTGAGAGGGGAAAGGAGATGTTTACACATTCAAATAGGTAAAAGATGGTATATTCCAAGATATCCAGATGTTTTTCAGGATTTTAACAGTGTTTCACCAGATGTTTGAATTAGTAGGAAACTGTTGCCTGTATTAGTGACATTTTCAGAATTTCCAAAGGCTGAAGAAGACCGCCTACTTTCACTAGCTAAATGCTTTTTACCTGGTGTTCGATTTTCATGCTCCAGCCATTCCAACATTACGGAACTGTACTTCTTTAATTTTTAAAAAAAAATTTTAATATTTTTACTTATTTTTGAGAGAGAGAGAGAGATACAGAGTGAGAGCGTTAGCAGGGGAGGGTCAGAGAGAGAGAGGGAGACACAGAGTCCAAAGACAGGCTCTAGGCTCTTGAGCTGTCGGCACAGAGCCTGACATGGGGCTCAAACCCATGAACCATGAGATCATGACCTGAGCCAAAGTTGGACACTTAACTGACTGAGCCACCCAGATACCCCTATGAATCTGTACTTCTTGAAGCCAAGAGGATGCAGCTTTTATATAAATTTCAAGTAGGTCATGTGGTTTCTCAGAGGCATCAGGCTGATCATTTTCTTCAAAGTTCAATAGGTGCAAATAATTAATGGGCTGGATTATTGACATGCATTGAGACATTCTTCTCTTTGTGGTTTCAATTACCAGCTTCCATAGACTAATTTCAGATTTTATCTGAAGCACCAGTAATTACACGGGGCAAGAAAAATTTCCACCGAAATACAATCGGATAATGCTTAACACCATTGTTAGGCTTAAATCTTAAACCTAAGACAGACCCCCAGGGCTTAATGCCTACACGAACCAGACTGTGTTTTATGCCTTCCTGTGGCTTCTCAAGAACGACTCATCCTGGCTCCCTAGGAAATGAATTCTGAGAAAGCAAAATATTGAGGAGAAAAATAATGAGCTGAGCCTGGTGCTGGCTGTGAGATGTGGGAGTCAGACCTGGATTCAAGTCACCACCAGATTGGCCAGCTGTGTACTAGCTAAATATCCTCGGTTAAATTACTCAGTTTTCTGAGCTTCAGTTCCTAATTTATAACATGGGATAAATAATACCTAGCCCTGAGGACAACAGTTATGAATGATTTGATGTAAAGCTAGCCTCTTTCCAGACTACCACCAATAGCATAACCCATGAGTCAGTGCATAAATGGACTGACTTTGATGGATTTTGCTCTGTGTGTGTGTGTGTGTGTGTGTGTGTGTGTGTGTGTGTGTGATTTTAATTTTCATTTTTACTTAGATGGACACAAGTATCTAGTGAAGTGTATATCTTCTTATGGTCTTCATTTTACAAATGAGAAGTCTGAAGCTCACGAAAAAAGGTGTTTGGCTCAAGCCAGTATACCAGGATAGGAAGGAAGGGTAACACAGGGGTTAAGATCAAGTTTGCAGGCCAGACAACCTGAGTCTGAAATCCTGACTTCACCATTGTCAAGTTGGGTTGTTTGTTTCCTTGTTTGTTTAAATCTTGGACAATTTATTTAATTGTCTTTGTGTCTCAGATACTTATAAGACCTGGTAAGAAAGAGAATAATAAAAGATCTACCTCCTAGAATATTAAGTGAGCTGATGAATGGAAAATGTCTAGTGTGGTGCTCAATACATGGTAAGCACTCAGTAGATGTAACTGTTAGTAGTAGATTCAGGACCTGGTTCTACTGGCCCTAAATGCTATGCTATTTCCATCTCGATGCCCTGTCTTCCAAGGAGTCGATTCTGGAGTTTGAATGTCCTTCTTGCACTTTGAGTGCTTTTTGAGGTAAAGGACAAGCACTGTCCTCTCTACCAGGTATGATTCAAGTACATAACTACCTGAAGATAGGAAGATGGGTCAAATAATCTCTAATGACCTGGTGTTCCCAAGAATACTAGATCTGTGTTCCATACCTAGAGTCAGTAATCCTCACTGGTTTCCCTGGAGCTCAGGCATTTTATGGTCCTCTAGAGGTAGCAGGGAATGAGAGCAAGCTTTTGGATCAGAAAGTCTGATCTTATAAATTACCATAGATGTTACTATACTCAAAACAATATGGCACTGATACAGAAATAGACAAATAGGTGCAACAATCTCAAAAGTCCAGAGGCAAATCTACTATATATGGAAACCTAATATGTAATCAAAGTAACATTCATTTTGGTGGAGAAAGATGACTTAATAAATAATGCTGGCATTATTCACTTTCTATCTGGAAAACATCTTAGACCACTGTAATAGCATATGCACATTCATCTCTGATAGATTTTAAAAGGCAAAAAGTACAATGATAAAATTTTGTTTGTTTTTAGTGTTTATTTATTTTTAAGAGAGAGTTTAAGTGGGGGAAGGTCAGAAGGGAGGGAGACACAGAATCTGAAGCAGGCTCCAATATCTGAGCTGTCAGCACAGAGCCTGATGTGGACCTTGAACTCACAAGCCATGAGATCATGACCTAAGCCAAAGTCAGATGCTTAACCGACTGAGCCACCCAGGTGTCATGATAAAAATTGTACAAAATATTTATATAATCTGTATTTGGAGATACAACCTTAAGTAATAGGAGAAACTCAGAAACCTTATAAAGAAATATATAAATAGTCCAACCATATAAAATTTAAAAATCCCTATGTAGCCCAACACTCAAAATGAGGTTAAAAGCTAGATAAGCTAGGAGAAAACATCTGTAGCACATGATGAAGAGTAAGCTTTTCTACAGTTCAAATTACAGCAAAACTTTATATGAAAAACATAATAACCCAGAGGAAAATGCATGCAGAATAGCATTAGAAAAGAAGTGCAAATAGCTAATGAGCATATAAGAAGATGCTCAATGTCAGCAATGGTTAGGAAATGCAAATTAAATCAATGAAATTTTTCCTGTTAGATGTCCATAAATAAAGAAACAAATAAATAACATCTGGTGCTATGGGAATTATGGGGAAATGGACATACGGACATACTCATGGCTGGTAGCGTAAATATTTACAGACATTGCCAGGATCCTTTAAAGGAACCTGGCAGCATCTGTTAAAGCTTGTGCATACCTTGACTGGACAATACTACTGTTAGGGATCTTTCCTGTTCAAATGAAAGCATTAGTGTGAAAAGTATATGAAAAGCATAGTAAAATAAGATGGAAATGACCTCAATGTCTTATGTTCAGAGAAGGGTTGAGAAAAGGGAGGTGCATCCAAACTATGAGAATTCTATCACCTTACATGTGAATGAGAAACTCTAGGGAAGACTGACGTGGATACCTTGACATTCGTGGCATATTGTTACTTGAAACAAAAAGTATTTTTACAAAGAGAACCTCTCTGAGCATAGGGATATGTATTTGGGTGTGTTTATGTGAGCATAGTGTCACCAGAAGGAAGAAGAGGTAGATAATTAACCCATGCTTTACACACCTGTGTATCACTTCACTGGTCTTGTTTGTCTGCTTTAAAGAAAGGAACTGATCTCAAATTGTTGTCACTTTACCTATTAGCCAAGTGACCTTGGAAAGTCACATAACCTCTTTAAGTCTTAACTTTTCTCATCTATAAAATAATGATAAAAGTATCTCAGAGTTGTGGGGAGGATTAGCAAGATAAGATATGTCAGGTTGGCTGCACAGAGATTATGGTGCGTGATCAGCAGACGTGAACTCCTCCTGCCTTCCTTTCTCCTCACCCTCAAGGGATATGTTTTCAGAAATACAAGCCAGTCCCCACACTGGAACCAAGCACAAACAAGCAGATGAAGATGCTATGTACACAATTAATCCAGCAACTTCCAAAAGCTAAATAGAAACGGTTTTCTTTGGGGACACCTGGGTGGCTCAGCTGATAAGACCTCCAACTTTGGCTCAGGTCATGATCTCACAGTTTGTGGGTTTGAGCCCCGGGTCGGGTTTTGTGCTAACAGCTCAGAGCCTGGAGCCTGCTTCAGATTCTGTGTCTCCCTCTCTCTCTCTCTGCCCCTCCCCCCACTCATACTCTGTCTCTCTCTCCCCCTCAAAAATAAACTTTAAAAATTAAAAAAATAAAAAAGAAATGGTTTTCTTTGGAGTTAAAACCACCGTGGATGATTAATATTACTGCTCAGTCCTCCCATTCATCCAGACATTGAGAGTTACGGATTCGGGAAATAATAGCACAGGGCGCATTCAGGTTGGGACATGAAATGGCCAATCCTGTGATCTAGACAGCTCCCTGTTCTGAATCCAGGTTGGGTTGTGTGGGTGTCTGAAGGCTGCCTCTCCTCCCCCTCCTACCTGGACCCCTCACCTTTTCCATCTCTGGAATGCTACACTGGTGCATCTAGTATCGATGGCCCCACCAACCTCCCCTCCCCGCATGCGGCTCTTTCTCCAATACTCATTGAATACTTATTATAAAAACCACATGATGCTAGACCTTTGATAAACATGTTCTCACTTAATCTTCCCAGCACCTCTGTGAAGTAACTATCACCCCCATTTTACAAATGGAGAAACTGAGACTACAGAAGTTTAGTCACCAGCTCAAGGTTCCATGGTGGATATGGTAACTCATGATCTTTCTCCTGTACAATAATAACCCCCCAAGTTGGAGAAGTTTGAAGACATAGTGGCTTAACTCTCCTTGCATAATAGTTATTTAGATTCTAGTGATAGTCTGTCTTGATTGCTAGGAATGGCAAGTTTCTCTGTTTGAGGAAAAACTTGAGGCTTTTAACTAGTTATAAGACCTCTGTGGCTTGCAGCCCCTGTTCGTACTAGCAGGCTGAACTCAAATATCCTCTCTGTTAGGAAGGCTTATCATAACACTTGAGAAAAGGGTCAAGATCAGGGTCATTTAAGACTTAATATGCACACACCTTAATTATAACACTTACCGTGTTTTAGTAAAAGTATTTGTTACCTTGCCTGTGTTCCCACTGAATGGGGAATACTTAAGAGTGGGGGCATTTTTTAAAAATCTGACTCATTGGAAGTATTTCATTAACTTGAAGATGAGCACACAACTTAATGATTATGTGTTAAATAGGTAACTCACACCCCCTGAAAGGTCCCCAGGTGAGAAAATAAGAAGCCCTAGTTAGACATTCTTTATGTAATGTGAATCAGAGTCCCAGAAAGGGAAGAAGGATCCAGAAGCAGAAGAGTTATTCAAATGCTATCCCTCCTATGAAATAAATCTGAAATCAGAAAGGGGCCAAAAGCCTGCAGCAGTGGGTATTTTAAACATGCTTATTAATAATGGCTCAAAGTGGAGATTTATTACAGTGGAGAATAGGGCAAAGGACAGTAAATCAGCATTGGCAAGGAAAAGAGCAAGGGAAAGATATGAGTTCTTATTTAAAATGTATTCATATGCTTTATAACCCTAAAGTAGAGATTGCTGTATCGAAGTAGAAGGCTTTATTTGTAGGATTGAATTCGCCAAAGATACGTTTTATGCCAGTATTCATTTTCTCAGCTTTCATTTGCTTTCCTTTGGCCAAAAAGTTGGGGGACTTGGTTTATTGCTTGAAAGCAAGAGGAGATGGGCTTCGCCTAGTCTCTTCTTGAAAATATTCCTTGCTTCAAGTGGTGACTTGTAAAGTGCTAGTTGGATCCTGGAAAAATGCTATTTTATTGCCACATATGTTGAAGAGAATAGTTTTTAAAACATTCAATTAGTTCTGCCTTTGAGATAGAATTTAAACATATCTAAAGCAGTAGGATTAAATTCACGTAAAAACCCAACTGTTGCTTGGGAACCAATCATTTCCCCACTCAGACTACCCTAAGGATAATCAAGCTCATTCTTGGCTGTATTCCAGCCAAGGCAGATACATGCTTTTAATTCATCAATCAGACCACGGTACTTTCTGGCCTAAAACTCTCAGTGGCTTTCTAGTACATGACAGTAAAATGCAAAACTCCTCACTGTGGTCTGCAGAACCCTGGAACATCTATGCCTTGTCTTGCCAGCCAACCTCTCATCTCATTCCACCTTTTTTGTTTGTTTGTTTTCTCATCTGGTTCATCCGATTTGCTAACTGGCTTCTTCTTGGTTCCCTGAACACATCAGGCTCTTCTCTGCCAACACCTGCACCGTTTCTCTGCCTAAGACACACTTTTTTCTGCCAGTCTTCAGGAGCGACTCTTCTCCGCCCTTCCAGGAGGACTACATGCCTCTTCCAGAGACATTATCCCTGGCCATTCTAGGCTATCTCCCTATCCATGTGTGATTCTATAATCCATTACCATCTTAATTATCTCTACAGCCTGCTCACCAGAAATGTTGATAACATTATTATTATTATTATTATTATTATTATTATACAGATAAACATGTATAAAAGTGGAGATAAACAGGATCTCCCATATTCCCCACTAGACTGGAAGATTCCTGGGAGTGGGAGCTGTTTTGTTCATTGCCTACTACCCAGAACTGCTAACAGTTGCCTGGTGTGTAATAGGGCCCCAGCAAATATTTGCTGCATGAATTCTCACTGTCAAGGCTAATGCCTGGCCTGTCATAGGCTGTCAGTCAACACTTTTTTCCTGAGTTTGTCTTGTTCCCATAGGATTTAGCAAATTCACATAAGCTGCATAAATTAATTCCAAGTGCCAAACTCCCTGCCTGCAACAGCATGGTCTCTGCAAATTCTACTGAGATGAAAAATAAAAATTCAGGACAGATGAATGAAGGAAACGCCCAAGACTAACTTTGGAGCATCTTCTCTAGGACTTAAAAAAAAAGTCGCAGGGCAAATATTAACTTTCAGTATCTGATTCCTCTGGTTTCTTGCTCTCCTGATCTGTTTTTGTCTTGGTGAGAACTTTTTCGTTTTTGTATGGGGGTTACCATGATGTGTTAATAAACTAAACTGGAGCTTTCTTGGTTCACTGGTTTTGAATGAGCAGCTGATAGGTTTTGCTTTGGGTTTTCTAAGGCTCATGTTTTAAGCAGCTGAAATCCCGATCTTTCATAGCTCGCTGGACCCTGAGCCAAGAGATGGCTTGGGATTTGTAGTTTATGGTAACAGTACAGCATTGCCATGGGGAAATGTTTTGGCAAAATAACCCATCATCATGATGCAGCAGTTAAGTGCCGATGTTTGGGTTCTGCAAAAATTAATTTGCAAAAACATCCAGGCCCATTGTGTATTCTATTTTGGATGTAAATTAGAAGATTGTGTGAAAAGAATGGCAGGGATGATGCCATTCAAACAATTTCAGACCGTTTGTCCATTCGTTGGTTAGAGTGATTCTCACTCAGTTTTACTTTATATACATTTACATTTCTTTCTTAATAAGCTGTACAGTCAAGCTAGAAAAGGACACAGCATTAGCCAATAAGCCATAATACCTGAGCTTTTAAAATATGATAGGAAGTCTACAAATTTGATTCACTGAGACAGTCATGGAAACTAAGAGAAAAATAATTCTACAGTGATTTTTTAACTTTCGAAGTAGAGGCAGTGCTATAGCATCCTGTAATGCCACCTCTGCTCCCAGGGGTCATATGAGGTATTTATCAACCTGAAGGATCAATAACATGAAGGACGGTTAAGTGTCAGGATTCTGGGGATGATGGTCTGCACAAATCCAGAGGGACAGTTTCTAACTCTAAATCTTGAAGCCTTGAAGTTCACATGTCCAGCCTTGCTCTGCAGGTACAGTGTGCTGGCTCGCCCCCGTGCCCCAGTAAGCATGGGAGCCCGCCTGTCTTCAGAACCTTCCCCCTAATGCATTTCCCTAGAACCTAGATTATACCATTTGTAGACATCTGAGTCAGATCCTTTTGGTACCTGAGTTCCCTAGATTGGTTTTGACACCTTCATTATTGCCCCCAACACTGAACAGTGATTCTAAGAGCTTTGGCTTCTTTCATTGGACCGTAGAACCTGGTCCAGTCCAGCTGGGGCCCGGGATACAACCCCTGGAGCCTCTTCATGAGCAGTCATCCCCAGTGGTCTCCTGGGGGCCCTGCAGATGAGACCGAAGCACATCCTCTCTTGCCTGGACCAAAGCCTTTTTTTTTCCTAACAGTCTTAGTGGTATGACTTTTTTTTTAACATTTTGAGAGAGAGAGCAGCAGAGAGAGAGGGGGACAGAGGATCAAAAGCGGGGTCTGTGCTGACAGTAGGGAGCCTGATGTGAGGCTCAAACTCATGAACCATGAGATCATGACCAGAACTAAAGTCGGATGCTTAACCAACAGAGCCACCCAGGCGCTCCCCTGTATGGCTTTTTTTTTTAATGTTTTATTTATTTTTGATACAGAGAAAGACAGAGCATGAGAGGGGGAGGAGCAGAGAGGGGAGACACAGAACTGGAAGCAGGCTCCAGGCTCTGAGCTAGCTGTCAGCACAGAGCCTGACGCAGGGCTCAAACCCACGAACGTGAGATCTGACCTGAGCCGAAATCGGAGGCTTAACCGACTGAGCCACCCAGGCACCCCTGTATGGCTTTTTAAAAATCCTAATGTTATTTGGGATGGTTGACATTCAAAGCAGTTTGATTTGAAGCTTGGCACTTGAAATTTATTTTAACTAGAAAATGGACACTGATGTTACTTTTGACTCACCAAAAGAGAAAGAGTAGTAAAGTCTTACAGTTGGTCATGGCGACAATTAACGCTGAAATTCCCTGGCTGCAGTAATATGCCCTCATGGGGAGCCTTCTGAGAAGGAAGGGATTTGGAGCAACAGAGGGCGGAGAAGCACCAGGAATCTTGAGACTCAGGCATTGGTCCTTATTATTCTGTTCCTCCCTGCCTCTCCCTTGGCTGTGTGGCCTCCGGTTGAGGACTTTGCCCTCTGCCATTAAGTCCTTAATTTCATGTATGTGCTTAGTCCAGATGATCTATAAGGTGGCTTCTATTTCTGAGAGACAATGAATTCATGGCAGATTTCATTTGAGTGGTTCAGTGGTGAGCAAATGCAGATACCCCTTCAGGGCTGCAGCAGGGGCGAGCGCCCCCCAACCATCCCTCAGTTGTCTGAGCAGGTGGTTGAAACCAGACACATAGGCTTTGATAGTGAAATGGGAATATAAAACCTTGGAACTGTTTGTCATAAAGAATGCCGTGCCCAATAAAAGTGAAGGCAGATGTTCGCATAAAGTTTTTGTTGTTTGTGTTTTCGTGGGGGTGCTTTTGGGCTGGGTGGTTTGTTAGGAAGGCATAGCAGCATCTGCCCACCCGTGCTGCCGTATATTAGCAGTCTTGCAGCCCATTTGTAGGCTTGGAATTATTTTTGTTAATGATTTTCATGGGAATGGATGAAATGCAGTGTGCACTAGCTGTAACTACATTGATTGTGCAGCTGAGCCCCACACACATCATAGGTCGCCTGCCTGTCCAAGAGGCTCTGTTCTCACAGTTTTAAAGCTAAAAAGGGGCTGTATTCGTTTCTGTTGTGGCTGTAACAAGTACTCACAGCTTAGTGACTTACCATGACACAAACTTATCATCTTACACTTCATGGGGTTAGGGAGCCCAAATTGCATCTTATGGGGTTAAAACCAGGGTCAGCATGCCAGTCGTTCGTTCTGGAGGCTCTAGGGAGACTGTTGCTTCACCAGTTCCAGCTTCTGGAAGTCACTTTGGCTTCTGTCCCCTTCTTCCATCTTCAGTGCCAGTATCTTCTGTCCTCTCTGAATTTCTTTCCATCCCTAGAGCTTTTCTGTACATCTGTAGCCCTCTTATCTCTCTCTCTTAAAAAAGATCCTTGTGATTACATTGGACCCACCCAGACAATCAAGGATAATCATGTCATACCCTTAATTTAATCATTTCTACACAGTGCCATTTACTGGGGAAGGTAACATATTAGGATGTGGACACCTTTGAAGGAGGGCCATTTTTCAGCCTACCACACAGACGGTAGAGACCAACGAAAGGAAGGCCAAGGGATAAGTGACTTATGTAAAGTTACACAACTGATCTGTGGCACTGTCATGGCTGTATCCCTGGAATTCCCACATCTTCCAGGTTGATGTGCATCACTGACAGAGATGGCTGGGAGCAGGCACTGAGGGATGCTTTATTTTCATTTAAAACTAGAAATGATTGAGGAATAAATATAGGATTGTCAGTGATTTAAAAATAGCAGTTTAGAGAAGATTTCTGTTTATGTATTTTTTAAATATATGTTTAATTCAAGAGCTTCCTGAAATATTATAATTTGGGTAGGGCATGGCACTTGCTAAAGATGTTAAGTGCCTTGCAGTGGTAACAGAACTTAATAATGGGTAATGAAAGGGCCAAGGGACACATCTAAGGTTTTTTTTCTATTCCACCTCCTCTTTCTCCCTCTATTACTGTGGCCGTGGCTGCCATTTTGAAAATAGTTATAGCTGGAAAACCAGTTCAAGCTCTTTAAACTAAAGGGAATGGAACCAACAGATAGGCTAATTGCCATGGGTTAAGCCAAATTACATGTTTGCCTTATTTCACAAGGAAACCCACCTTATTTTGGTGTTGAAACATTCTTCTAAGAATCTGAGGAACTTGTTTTGGTTTTCTTCCCATTTCTGCCCAACAATGGCCCGTAACAATAAAAGGGCTTGTAGAATTTTGGATTTCTGTGGTAGTAGACATACCACCCAGCTCAATTCTTCTCCTGAATTATGGATCTCTTATAGATATCTTTGTAAAGTATGCTCCATATTCCTCTCTTGCCTCAATTTTCTCCATCTGTGACATGAGAAGGAAGGATGTCTACTGTAAATTAAAGGCTGAGTTAAATTTTGAGTTCCTGAGAGGACAGGTGCAGGTCATGACGTGGCTGTCAGGTTCATCCTCTCTAGGAATCACTCCCGAATTCCACTTTGGCTGCTTCAGAGTTCAGTGCCCTGACCTAGAGAATCGTGACGCACTTGCTTCATCCTGCTAACCCCGCCCCCACCGCCGTCACCACAGTGTGATAATTGTTCGTGTACATAACTCCCTTCCTCTAAATTCAGCCCAACCCAGGGCTGAGTGAATGATGACCATATCATCTCAGGGCCCTGTAGAGATGGATCCAGGGCCTCAGTGGAAATAGTGAGCTGGGGGTGGGGAGTTGGGCAGGAAAAGGCTGAAGATAGAGTCTGTAATCTTCCCTGAAGTGAAATTAATAACTGGCTTCCCACTGCTCTACTGACTTTCTTAAATAGAAGAAAATAACTGGAAAATGCCATAGAAATTTATTTCCATCAGTGTTTTAATGTGACACTGAAGATGAGTAGACATTTTCCCTTTGGATGTTTGGACTCAGTACTCCAAGTCATTTTTCTCTTCCTATCAAGTGAAGGCGTTCTTGAGCTGCTGGTACATTAGGTTAGTGACACAGTGCTGGACTAAACAAAGACAAAGTCATGTTCCCAGCCTCCTGTCTGGCATTGATTGGGGGTCATAAAAGTAAGTCACTCCCTCAGTTTGGTTTTGACAACCCACAGAATACATAATACCTTGCATATGTCTAATGCTACTTTCTTTGAAAAGTTTTAAATACCTACCATATAGAACAAGGTTGATTCCTGTATCATCCCTGCCACACAGAAAAGTGGATCATCAGCTCAGGAATTACTAAAAATCTGGTGTACCTCAACATGAAAAGATGATGTGGGTGGACTATGCTGTCTTCCCATTAAGATGCGAATGCCAACTATTCTCATCAAAGAGGCCACAAGATGAATGGGCCTGACACAAGAAAATCTGAAAGTAGACTTTAGAGAAATAGACCAAGATCCAGTCCAGGGAAATACCATAGTAATACCCAAGGGTCTCTATGGGTGGAAAACATTAGGTGGCTCTCTCTCATGTCACCACTTTTGTGCCATGGCCCTTTTGCCATCTTTCTCAAACCTCCTACCTGAACTAATCCTACAATTGTTTGTTTGTTTCCAGTTCCTTCTTTCTGGGGATTGGTGAACTCAGCTTGGAATCTGTGCTCTGTGGGGAAACGGCAATCGCCAGTCAACATAGAGACCAGTCACATGATCTTCGACCCCTTTCTGACACCCCTTCGCATCAATACTGGGGGCAGGAAGGTAAGCAGCCGTGTTGCTTCTGTTGTGAAGTTGAGGACACCGAGAGATGCTGATTCTGAAAGCACATCTTCCAGGTCTCCTTCTCTGTGATGGGTTTGTCTTTCCACCTAGGAGTAGAATCACAGACCTCGGGCTTACTGCCAACAAATATAATTATGTCTAAATTGTGCTTTCTCTCCCTAGCTGGTCAAACCCTCATGCTTCTAATTACTTTGTACCCCCAGAGGTTGCCAGAGGCCCTATCCCTCACTACCCCATGAAGGTCAGAAAGCAGCGTTGCTTCCCAAGCATGTCACACTGGGAAAATCCTTCCTCTCAGAAACCTCTTTACTGGGGCTGCTTCTAACTTCAACAAAGTGACAGCATAATTTTTTTTAACAAAAGTAAAAATCAGACATTTATCATCTTGGAAAGAAAAACAAACAAAAATCACCTTAGATGATTTATAAGAAAATCAATAATTAATCTTCCTAGGGGCATTTTGTTGGCTAATAATCCTAGCTTCTGCACAGAAATGCTGAGCTGTGCTTTGTCATTCTCACACCGGCGTCCCTTCCTCCCCCCGCCCCCTGGACCCCCAATGCGTTCTGCCATAATTTGTGGAAGGGCATGAAGCCCATGAGGTCTTCTCCTCACTGGGTTCTAGCATTTCTCTTGTGGGCTAATTTCTTTTTGGCTACCTTGTACTCTTGAGTGGATTGTTTAAAGTGGAAAACACACACACAGAAAATTGTGTTTGAAGGTGATTTAGTTATTGCGAACTCAAGAGGAATGGAAAATCATTTGTGTCCAAGAAATTGGGATTAAAATTATGGACAACTTTTGTTACTGCCGACAGCCGATTCTCCAGGGTTTGCATTCCTTGGGTTCCACTCTCTACTTACACAGCCTGTTTACCTGAGTCTATAAGAATTTTTTCCCCTTCTAATATATTGGAATATGTTTTTTCCTATTACATAACTGTCACCAAACAAACAAACAAACCCAAGGTCAAATGACTTACTATGAGTTGTTAGTGGCTGTGACTACAGTCACAGAGTGGGTTTTAAAAGACATTGCACATGATTGAGACTCTTTCTCTATGTGGTATCTGTGTGCTATTTTAAATAGGACTTGAGAAGCATTTTTGTAGAAAAGCCTATGTAGGTCATATAGTTTATTGCTCTGATTCCATTGACATTAACCTATCCAATTTTTTGCTCCATTCAAAGTTTTATTTTTACAAACTCTAAAGGAAACTTGACACGGTTCTACATACACCTCTCTTATTTGAATCATGAAGATGGGTAGGTCCACTGACTGATTTGAAAAAGAGCAAGTTGAAGTTTTGAGTATCCAGTCATTTCTTCCTTCTTGGGGAGGATGCTGGAGGGAATAATTGTGTCCTGGACAAAGGGAGAAGCAGTAAAAATTCAGAATGAGAGGTGGGACCTGAATTCCAGAAATCAGCTGAAAGATGGCCAGCAAGATGGAAGCCCAGGGACCATAGAGGTGGAAGCAGGAGGAACAGAGGGAAAAGGAAGATGGAGGTCAGATCTACAGGCTGTGTTACGGAACTGTAGCTTTTTCCTGAGTTATGGAATGAAGCATTGTTAGGTCAAGAAAACACTGGTCATGGGATGGGGAGATGGCAAGCTGACACAGGAGTGGATGTGTAATTTTCTCTTTCCATCAGCGCATCTTAGAGGAAAATATTGATGTGAAAGAAAAAAATAACTTATTCAATGGATCAGGAAGATGTGGTGTATATATATACAATGGAGTACTACATGGCAATGAGAAAGAATGAAATCTGGCCATTTGTAGGAAAGTGGATGGACCTTGAGGGTGTCATGCTAAGCAAAATAAGTCAGGCGAAAGAGAGATAACCATATGTTTGCACTCATAGGTCTAACAGGAGAACAGGAGAAACCTAATGGAGGACCAGGGGAAGGGGAAGAGGAAAAGAGAGTTGGGGAGAGAGAGGGACGCAAAACCTGGGAGACTACTGAATACTGAAAACGAACTGAGGGTTGAAGGGGAAGGAGGAGAGGAGGGAAAGAGGTGGTGGTGATGGAGGAGGGCACTTGGGAAGAGCACTGGGTGTTGTATGGAAACCAATTTGACAACAAACTATTAAAAAATAAATTTAAAAAATTACAAAATAACTGATTCAAGACCATTTCTCCCTAAAATTTATTGGGAAAGAAGAGATGGAGTGGGGGCATAGCCTAGTGTTAAAAAGCATTCATATGTTTTGGTTTGATATTTTTTGTTGTTGTTGAAAGTGATATATTTTTTTTATATTTCCAACTCAGTAAAGTGTACCTGATCCAAATCAATTTTCAAAAGCACTGGAGTTTGGAATTTTGGAAACATTTACTTTTGACGATGTAAATATTTATATCTGGCATGATTTGTGTTGTCAGCTGTTTGAAGAGCTGAGAACTGTCTGATGGTTTCCTTTGCATTAGCAAAAGGTGGAAAATAAAGGAGAGATGGTAGTAGGACCAACTGGTAATGAAATGTCTAAACTTGATGGAAAATAGCTAAATCATGTTTGCAAGCTTTTTAGAGGTGGTGTTTAATGAGTTGGAGACTTATTTTGGAAGGGAGTATCCAAATCACTGCTGTGAATTTCGTTTTGCCTTGAAGAAATATGTATCAAACTCAAAAGGTTTACAAAGCACCCCGTAAGAGGGTTTGTAGAATTGGGGCAAGGCGCCGTATTTTGAAGTCTGAGGTCAGCTGGGTATCAGCATGCTCAGTGCATCCCAGTCATTATGTGTTTTACGTCACATGTTTATCCATGAGCATTATTCCTGCTCCTGTTTAAGTGTACCTTATGCCTAAGCCCATGAAGTACCCTTGCTGCAATCTCTGGCTTGTGTTACTGTGTTTGTTTTTTCATGTATTTGACCTGGCATAGGGCTTAGATGATGAATTAAGGGCTTCTCGCAGCATCAGCAAGGGCTGAAATTCACTCAGAATGCAAGAATACAAAAAATATAGGGGCGCCTGGGTGACTCGGTCGGTTAAGCGTCAGCTTCCGCTTAGGTCACGATCTCACGGTTCATGGGCTCGAGCCCCCCATTGGGCTCTGTGCTGACAGCTAGCTCAGAACCCGGAAGCTGTTCCAGACTCTGTGTCTCCCTCTCTCCCTGACCCTCTCCTGTTCCCACTGTCTCTCTCTGTTTCTCAAATATAAATTTTTAAGAAAACATTTTTAAACATTTTTTTTAAAAATACAAAAAATATAACAGATGACAATCAAAACATACGATGTCTTGGATATAACAGTATATTCATTATATGTGAACAGTGATGTTTCTTTTACTTTTTAGGTGGCTTATTTTCATGGTAATTCTTAAGCAATGTTTGGTGTGTTTTTTTGTGTGTGGAAGGAGAGTATTTGTTACCCAGTTGTTTGAATTTGACACATAGGATTCTTATGGGCAAAATTTTAAATGACTGTGCTTTTCAAATAATACATAAGGTTAGGTTGCATATGGACATAACAATTTTACCTTGGAATCAATCTCTCACCCTCGACCCCATTCAGCTTAACTCCCAATAATCTAAACAGTTTTTTTAAACCTTGGAGATAATCTATTCTAGATAAAGCTACAAAGTGGGCGGGTGGAGATAATTCTTCCTTCATGATCCCAGATCGTTTAAAACCGTATATGTAGGAAATTGGATTATGATGTGTTTTGAGCTCAGTGCAGACCTGATTGACTATTTTAAAGATGGACACCCTTGGTAGTCAATGGGCATGTACAGAGTCACATACGGTCTTTTTTCTCACACCAAAGTGAGTGTACAATATGTGTTTGTGTATTAATTTTCATGTACTATTCACATAAATCAGCTTCTTGGTAATTTGCATACAGCATTGTAAAGTGTGAATGTTATTGCACAGCAAAATAGGAGCACTTGGCTTGATCATTTTGGGGGTGCAGCATTTCCTCTAGATATTTGTTTGGAGTATTCTCTGATACAGGTAGGTGCTGAAGGGCTTCTGGATTAAGAGGTGAGTTACGCATTCATGGAAGAGATGTGGTTTGTAGTAAAAGAAGAAAACACATATTAAAACTGAGTCTAAAATCAATTGATGATCCTGCCATTTTTACCAAAATTTAGCTTTGGCATCCTTCCTCATCTTTGAGCTCTTTTGATAAAATGGACATCTCAGTAGTTAGTGACTTAGGAATTGCTCATGATACGTTAAATGTAAAAGGTAGTATTTAAGTCATTTGCTTGATGATCCCAATTTTGTTTAAAAATTACCCATGCTAGGCATAGAAAAGAGACCAGGATTAAATGTAATATTGTTTTCTTTCTGCTTTCTGAGAATTTCTAGATTTTCTACAACAAGCTTGCATTAATTTAAAAATCTGAAAAACACCTGTGGTTTTTTTTTTAACTTATCCCTTCATTATAGGCAAAAATATACTCACAGTTGCCAAATATGGTAGGTGGAATAATGCTGTCTCCTAAAGATATGCATCTCCTAACCCCCAGAACTTGTAAATATGTTATCTTACATGGCACAAGGTATCCTGAAGGTGTGATTAAGTTAAACATCTTAAAATGGGAAGATCATCTGATATTATTCAGATAGACCCATTGGAATCACAGGGTTCTTAGGAGGAAAAGACAGAGGCAGGAGAATCCAAGGCACAGAAGAGGATGTGACAAAGGAAGCAGAGGTCAGAGTGACGTGTTGCCATGAGCCAAAGAATCTGGGCAGCCCCTGAAAGCTAGGAAAGAGCAAAGAAACAGATTCTTCCCCAGAGTCTCCAGAAGGAAGACAGCCCTGGTAAAACCTGGATTTTAGCCCAGCAAAACTGATTTTTTACCTCTGACTTCCAGAATGTCAGATGACCCAGAATGTAAGACAAGATTAATTGCCAGCTCATGCCATCCACTGGGAAGGATCTGAGGACTAAAGACCCCAGCTGCACTTCTCCCCACCCCCACCTACGCCAGGCTCCCTCTTGGGAGAAGTCAGAGACAAAGACAAGACTGTTGACTCAGTCTGCATGACCCAGCCTCCAGGCCACAGAGCGAGGTGGAGATAGATTTGAAGGGGCAAACAGAGAACATCCAACACAAGGCTATACATTTTATCTTAGTGACCATTTCCACATTTCCCATTAAATGAATATGAGGTAATAAAACTCATCATTCCCTATAAAATTAGGTATAAACGCCTCAGCCTGGTGTTCACAGTCGTTGTAAGATGGCCCCAAATCTCCTCTCCAGAGCTTATTCCTCTTACATGTTATGTCTACTTTTTGTTCCCAGTGAGATTGTAATAGTTTTTTTTTTTTTAATTGGCTGTATCTACCCTTCCCTGTGCTTTGGACACAACATAGCCCATCACCTGATGCACCTCTGTCTTTAGCAACCCCCATTCCTACCTCTTTAGCATTCAGCCTCTGTGGCACCAGTGCACCTCCTCCATGATACTCCTCTTGATCTCTTTAATGGATGGTGAAGTCTCTCTTCATCTGGCTTCTTAAGTAACTTGCTTATATTTCTTTTAGGACCTGAACCTTGGCCTATAGTATATTCATTTTGCTTGCCTTGTCTCCCTGTCTTAGATTAAGGGTTTCTCACGATAAATGTACTTTCATATTTTCATTTTATATCCATGGGGTTATCTGTGATGGTGCTCATTGATTTGAACTGAACCAAGATTATCTTTGATTACCAAATAAATGGTTTATGTGGAATTAGTTACAGTTGCTTTGACCAAGGTGGGAAAAATATGAGGAAGCCCCATGATGAAGAGTAACCTTGCTGTCAACAGAATATGTCATTAGAAACTAATTTTCAGTGATAGTACTTTTCCTGAAATATGTTGAGAAAAATAATGACTGTGAATTGGTTTGGTGCCTAAAAACTTATCACTTCTCTATTTTTAAATTTCCCCATGAACCTGATAGCAAAATATAAGTGACCACAATTAATCATTGCAGTTCATGGCATGTCTACATTTGCTATGCTAAGAAACCTTTTATGAGTGAGGCATTTATGTTCCTTCAAGGACTTCAAGATATATTAGGGGAGAAAATATAGGTACATAGAAGTTAAATCATAGTAACTGATTTAAATAACTATTTGAGATAATAGTGGAAGAGATACTAAGGAAGCAGTGAAATAATTAATTAGCAAATCAGTCACTTTGACATTAATATTTAATGGTGGTAAGAAGTTGGGTTGGCCAAACCAAGCTTTATGAAGGTGCTAGAATGTGAGCTAGCATGGAAAGATAGGTAGAATGAAATACTCTTTGCCGAAGGGTCTTTAAATGTTAGATGTTCTGACCACACATGTGAAAGATTACAGAAACGTAAGGGTAGATCCATTTTGCCATCTAAGTATGTTACAGTAGTGCTGGTTTTTATTGGCAACTGATATTAAACTTTATTGGGGAAGCATTCCTTCCCACTTGGAACTCATTAGCTATCTTTAAGTACCATGGATCTTTTTATACTGAACCTCTGGTGTGGAAATGATACATATAATTTTATGTGGGCTTGTGGGATACAGCAGATCTATAAGAGCTGATGAAGAAGTGAATGTAATTCTTATGCATTTGTATTTTGTAGTTTGATAAATTTCTTGACTTGCCATATTGATAATATCCTCTCTCAGAAGGAAGCAATAAAGGGTCTCTTTAATTTGGTTCTACAGCAGCTTGGTGGTATGGAATGGACAGTAAAATTATAGAAGAACGTGGATGTATTATTATCTTAGAAAACATAGTTGCTAATGTAAAAAAAAATGCTAATGTGTTGTCAGATGTACATCCTAAAACAAAAGGTGGATTTTTGAAATATCATACTTAGAATAGATGTGATCTCTTTGCTTCACGAAGGTAACTCTAGAGGATTGAGAAGCTCTTAAAAATGAAATTATGGCAACACAATTACAAGTGATGATACCAAATAAAGGAAATGGTGGGAGCTAAAGATGGTGACTTAGGGATTTTTGCCAAAAATAATGTGCTTAAATGACATGCAAAAGATGTGAGAGAAAGGGCTTATAGCCACAGACAGGGACAAAAGTGGAAGGAATCTATGAAAATGGTTTCAGGGAGAATAAGGTCTAGAATGAGTTTAGGAAAGTTACAGTTAGAGGAAGCAAGGATGTCTTAGACAATATTGACCTTGGGGCACCTGTGTGGCTTAGTCAGTTAGGCATCCAAACTCTTTGATTTTGGCTCAGGTTATGATTTTCACGGTTTGTGAGTTTAAGTCCTGAGATAGGCCCCATGCTGACAGCAAGGAGCCTGCTTGGGATTCATTCTCTCTCTCTCTCTCTCTCTCTCTCTCTCTTTCTCTCTCTCTCTCTGCTGCACTCACTCCCTCTCTCTCTCTCTCTCAAAAATAAATAAACTTAAAAAAAAAAAGACAATGTAGACCTTTGTCTGGGGGAGGGTAGACCTCCCCGGATGTTCTGCTTTGGGTTTGGATTCTAGGTTTATCACCAACCACCTAGATAGGAGAAGCCTAACCTCTGGGAGCTTTAGTTCCCTTCCCTGTAAAAGAGAGGTTGTAACACTACCCCTCCTGTAGAGCTGGGATGGAGGGAAGTACACCTCTGAGGCAGGTTCCAATCAAGTTCTCGGGCCGGTGGCTGGCAGAGGACATACACCACAATGTTGGCTACCGTCTTCATCTATTCCGGCTGTTGTAACAAACTGTCACTGTGGCTTCTAAAGAATGGAAATTTATTCTCACAGTGTTGGAGGCTGGGGCAAAGTCCAAGATCAAGTCACTGGCAAGCTTGCATTGCTGGCGAGGGCTCACTTTCTGGTTCACAGCTGGCACCTTCTCGCTGAGTCCTCACGTGGTGCAAGGGGTCAGGGAGCTCTGTGGGGCCTCTTTCGTAGCACCTCCAAACCTGATCATGAGGGCTCTGCCCTATAACCTAATCACCTCCCAAAGGCCCTGCATCTTAATACCACCACCTTAGGGATTAGGATTTGAACATACGAACTTTGGGGGGACACCAACATTCAGACCATAGCAGCAGCCATCAGAGATGTTGTGGCTGTTAGTGAGAAAACGGACTTACCTCCCACTCGGGTTTGTCTGTCAAACTCATATTCACTTTATTTTTAATTTTTTTTAACATTTATTTATTATTGAGAGATAGAGAGAGACAGAGCTTGAGCAGGGGAGGGGGAGACACAGAATCCGAAGCAGGCTCCAGGCTCTGAGCTGTCAGCACAGACCCCAACATAGGGCTTGAACTCGTGAACCACGAGATCATGACCTGAGCTGAAGTCAGACGCTTAACTGACTGAACCATCCAGGTGCCCCTCATATTCACTTTAGAATCGGTCACATATATGCCGGGAGGTGAGGTAGATGGCAAACCAAAAATCCCAAACAACCTTGCCAGCTTCCCGTGTCCAAAAGTTTGAAATTCAGTAGGCATAAAGGTAAAGCTTTCCTCTCAGGCATATGATTATAAATAGCTGTGTAGATTCAGGCTGGGCTGCATTTGTTGTAAAATCACTACATGCGAAATGGTAGAGGAAGTTACTGGATAATGTGTGCGGCATGAGTAAATAGCACGGAGAAGATGCCAAGGGACAAATTCAACCTAATTACATAGCACATAAGGTATGGCTCCACGATAAGTGAGGTCACTGTCCTAGAATAACCTTCAGTGAGAAGAGACTATCTGAAGATGTTACACTCAGATCCCTCAGTGCTGGTGTTAGAATAACTCATGGGAAAACGTTGACAAAGTGCAGACGGAGAGGAACAAAAGAGGGATGAGAAGAATCAGACATTCTATATGTTCTCTATTCAGTCCTCTCTCTCTCTCTCTCTCTCTCTCTCTCTCTCTTTATGAAAGGACAATATTTTAAGGTAAATTACAGGTGCCTTCTAACTGTACCTGTCCCGTGCGGCCTCAGACACAGAGAACTAGTGCTGGTGTCTGGAAATGGCTTGGACAGACTTTATTTCAGAGTGTCAGGGGAGAGTGACCTCCCTGTGTTTCACGGAGAACCCGGCACTAAAAGAGTTGTGGCAGGTGCCAAAGTCCACTGGCTCCAGCATCAGAGGGGAGCCTCCACCTGGCCTGGAACCCCCTTTCCATCTGGCAACCATATGAACAATGGTTAGCTGGGCATATGGAATACTTTTTTTTTTTGAGGCTGACCCCTGAAATGAGGATTTAACTAGGATGTACACCTTCTCAAAAGAAAGCTCCCTTTAAAGTCCTAGCGTTGGTTTAGAAGAAACCTGCCTTCTCGTCTTTCTCCTCCTCTATCAAAATTGCAGGTGCCTTCTAACTGTATCAAAGTTTTGGATAGAGGACTCTTCCTCCTTTGGGATATAGTGCTCTGAATAGCTCGGATGAAGGAGCCAGGGCAAAATGAATATTCCAGGAAAGGACTTTGATTAAAGAGAAAAAAAATGAGGCCAAGGTAATTGTGTTTATGCTCAGAGCAGAGCGTTTTGCAGGCAGTGGAAGGCTTCAGTGCACAGTGCTGATGAGTGAGTGATGAGAGATAAGCAAAACGCGAGAGACTGATGCCGTCTCCGAAGTTGGAAATGGGCTCAGGACTAGGGCGCTCTGTGCTTGGTGGCTGGCTCTCATGCAGCGTCGCCTGGCTTAGAGCGAGGCTCAGGATTACTGCTCACTCACTGTCTTGGCAGTTGCTTGTAATGTGTCCCTCTTGACATCACTCAGAAAATCAATGCAGTCATTAGGCAAGCCTTTGAAGGAAACACCTGGATGTTGGCTTTAGGAGTTTATAAATATATCTAGTTCTGTCTCACTCATTATTCCTCTGGTGAATATTAGGAAAGACTTTGATTTCTTTTCCTGCTTCTTGCGTGTGCCCTCTCTCTCTCTCCTCACTTACATCCCTCTTCTCTCACTCTGACTTACTCTCCTACCCTTTGCTCCTCTTCCCAGTCTCCTTTCTCTCATTCACCTTGCCCCATTCCTCTGTCCTCCTTTCCTTTCCTCCCTCCTTCCTCCTGGCTGGGTACAGGTGACTGAGGGACTGTGTGCCTTCTCTCTTCTGCGTCAGCGTCGAACAGGGACTCCTTTCACACATTTTCAAAGGACTGACCATCCTCAGATTTGCACAGCAACACATGAATAAGAGAAAATTCAAGTTATCTGAGGACCGAGCGCAATTCTTTATGAAAGACTATGAAGGGAATTAACTCAGGATGCCTAATGAATGTAAAGGCAAATGAATTTCTAGAAGGAATCATTTCCTCCAGCAACTTCATAGGAGTTAACCACATGGTAGCCCCTTAGTTTACTGGTTACTTGATTCCACAGACAAAACCAATGGGCATTTTACAAATTAACTGTCCTTCCAAAAATAGATGACAAAGTGGCTTATTTGCATGCACTGCTTGGAGTTCAGCTCTCTTGCCATTCACCTAAAAATGGGGAGAAGAGCAGGAAAAAGGGAAAGACATGACCTAATTTTTGCAGACTTCTTCTCGCTTGCCTCATCTTTCAAGCTTTCCAGAACAAACGTCTCCATCACAGTCAAGGAGATAAAACTCCTTGGTAGAACACCCGGGCGATACAGAAACAGTCATATACCCAAGAGAAGTTCTGAATTTTGATATTAAGAATCTGACATCAGTTATGTATTCTCTCTAAGAAGGCTCTGAAATTGGCCAGTGTACTCAGGGTAAGCCTTTTCATTTGACTGCGTACACCGGCCAAGATCTTCCGGCCTGAACTTCAGAGACTCTGAGTCCTGCTAAAGGGCTAGACCATTGTATGAAAACCAGGCAACTTTGGTATGAAAATAAAAACAAATAATAATTTCCCCATCACTTCCGGGAAAAAAAAGTGAAGCAGATTCTGTTTGAAGAACTTAAGAAAATACAAATTTTCTTCTCTAAGTTCTGCTTTTCTGAAACAAACAAAAAAAAAAACAACAACTTTAAAACAGGAAAACTAGAATAAAAGATATGATTTGAGGAGCCTATGCACCATAAGCCGTTAGACATATGAGCAACTATCAGACTTCTAATTTTTCTTATGAAAATTTAATGTCCTATAGAAACAACTTTATTAATGTTGCATGAAGGATTAAGAATAATTCATCAATCCATTTCTTTTCAATACCTCATATTTTTCTCACTTTAGAATGTAGGTGTTCTAATTCCTTGTTCTGTTATGGCCAAGATCCAAACTGTATGAAATGTTAAGAGTAGCCATTTCATTTTTCCATTTCTTCACCTCCCCACCCCAGTGTTGTAGTTTTTTTGTTTGTGTGGTTGTTTTTATTTTTTATTTTTTAATGTTTATTTTTAAGAGAGAGACAGAGACAGAGCATGTGTGGGAGAGGGAAAAAGAGAGAGGGAGACACAGAATCCCAAGCAGGCTCCTAAGCAGTGCTATAGCTCAGAGCCTGACATGGGACTTGAACTCAAGGACCACAAGATCAGGATACGAGCCAAAATCATACGCTCCACCAACTGAGCCACCCAGGCACCCCTGTTTGTTTGTTTTTAAATGTTATTTATTTTGAGAGAGAGAGAAAGAGTGCACGTGCTCACACAAGTGGGGAAAGAGCAGAAAGAGGAAGAAAGACAGAATTCCAAGCCTGCTTAACATGGAGCCTGACATGGGGCTCAGTCTCATGAACTGTGAGATCATGACCTAAGCCAGAGTCAAGAATCAGACACTCTACCAACTGAGCCACCCAGGCACCCCCCACATTACATAAGATGAGTAAGCATAGAGATCTAACATAGAGGATGATGCCGTATTGAATACTAGAAATTTGCAAAGACAATGGATTTCAGGTGTTCTCACAAATGATAAGAAAATGCTAACTGATTAGATGGATATATTAGTTTGACTATGAAAGTCATTTCACTGTATCTATCTATATCAAATTATCATGTTGCACACCTTAACTATATACAATTTTTATTAAAAATATAAGTAAGAAATTTTAAAAGATTAGCTGGTTCAGCCTAGCATCTGTTTTTTTTTTTTTTGTACAGTAAATCCAGTGTCTATTCAGTAAGACATTTCATTTTGTTAGTGTTAGTGTTGCCTACTTAGTGTTCTGAACAGATCCTTTTCCTGTGTTTTACTAAGATCTTCATTAGATGTGACACTTAATATACCATTAGTCATTTCTGTCTCTTAGCCATGAAACTCACATGCTCAGACCCTTTACTAAACATATTTACATATGATGTCATATGATGAAGGTGTATGATCTCCAGGAAGTGAAAACATACACACCCACACACAGTTTGGTGTGTCAGATTCAATAGAAATCTGTCATATGGCAGCCTCTCACCTGCCTGAAAAGCTTTCTCCTCCTTTTGTATCACAAAGAATCCTCCTATCCCATTCTAGGGAGCAGAGATTTTTCTTAATTTGCATTTTCCTCTGAAATATTCAGAAAATATATTTTTTTTAGTTGAGAGAAAGCAAGTCTTTTTTTTTAAGCCAAGTAGCTATTTTCACTGATTTCTCAACAGGAGCAATATTCATGGCTCATGTGGGATAGAAAGGGATTATGCAGTATGTATAGCTTTCTACTATTTATTGCTCGTGTGCTAGGTAGGCTTGAATATAGAAATCAGCTCAGCGCTTGATGACTCCCAAATTGTTTATTTTGAGCTTGAGTGACTCTGGTGGAATAAGATTTGGGCAAAATTATCCATTCAAATGAAGTGCTGCGTCACCCCATCAGAGTCTGATGCTCCCCCAAGTCCAAGTTTAGAGCCTGTCCAAGTTCTTGTACCAATGGATTGCAGAGGAAGTGTTCTCCAGTGAGAGCTACAAAGGCATGGGGGGAGCACAGCAGGAGAGATCAGCAAAGGATCCACCTAGAGCCCAACTAGAACCTGATCACCCAGGAAGCTCTTAGGCAGGAATGAGCACCACTATTCCAGCAGTCTTCCCCTAGGGACCAGAGAGGCAGCCCAGGAGGGGTGAACGTCCCTGGGGTTCCCGGGCAAGGCAGCTCTCACACACTGGTGCACTGGAGAAGCTCACTTATGCTGGCTTTCCAGAGCCCATCCTGAACATCTCTTCCCACCTCTGCACCCAGTAACATCAAGCTGGTATCTTGGAATCCCCCATGGTAGGTGTGTTTATACCCCAGGAATCTGCAGGGGCTACACAACAGGACCTTTTTTCTTTCCTGGAGAGCTAGTTGATAAACATTTACCAGCACACCCCAGTTCTTCTAGGCTAGGGGTAGTTCCCAGGAGGATGGTGAGTCGATTGCAGCCACCACTGGTAGAAGCTGGGAGAACTGCCCCCTATCCCAGAAAGGGGGAGCTGAGCAGATCACCAACAGCATCTAGCACAGCTAGTGTTGCAAAGAAAATTTTAGATTTGTGACAAATATTCCTTATTGGAAATGACTCCAGCGACTGTGCTTTGGTTTCCTTAACTCTCACTCACATTGGGTTGGCCTGTCTTCTACCCTCCCCGAGCTGAGTTACCAGTACCTGGGGAGGAGGTGGGAAGCATAGAAATGATTCTGTGGAATTCTGACTCTCCTTAGCTTCATCCTTTTCATACGTCTTCTTTACAAGCCTACATTCCTTCTAATCATGTCGTTGCACAGGTAAGGTTGGCATGTGGGGACATCTTTTTCCCAATGCCCCAGTGATCAGAAAGCAGTGTCACCAACAGCTTCTCCAGATTGAGGTCCAGAACCAGGAATGTCCTGGGCTATTTCACAGCCACAGCTCCCCAAACCCGTCCCCCAGCGTCTTGTCAGTGACAGTGTGCTTCCAGCAAAATAGCAGGCAGCACTGTACACATATGCTGTAAACATATTTGCAGGTCCAAAGGGAAGAAGTGGGGAGGAGCTTCTGGACTTTTCCAAGTAAGTGATCTTATTCAACACATTGCTTTGTGATGGTGAGTCCACAGTTTCTGGACCTAAGGGCATGATTAAAAAAAAAATCTGAATAAGAGTGAGTAAGTAGCCCTGTGCCAGGCAGTTTTAAGTCCACTCTGTTCAATCAATTCGAAGTATTACTAGCATTTTTCTCAAGAGTGTAATATACAACAACTGCCAAGCTTTCCTTTTGCGATTACAAAAAGGACAGATACTGGAGTGAGCCATATTTCAGCACTGCAGGGATATAAAAAATGAACTGCTAAAAACGGCCCAGGAGGAATGAATAGCAATAAGACATCAATGTCATCTGTATACTGATTTGTGATGAATTTCCAAAAGGCTTAATGGTATGATGCTATGATATATAGGGGCTTCCTGAAAGTTAATAACTGTAAGGTACCCACTTGGAAGAATGTAATGGAGGAAAGCGAGTGATCACAGATAATATATAAATAAGTAACTTCACTAATACAGTCAAAATGTTCTGTGTGTTCTGGATTGCTACACTCGGTGATTAGAAATATAAAATTAAAAGGACTGTGAAGACAGAAGAAGGTCAAATGTTACACAAACACCCATAATCACGCGTCTGGTAAAGCTTTAATTTGCCTTTCACAGACTGGCACCCATATACTGAAGGGAAAAGTATATACCTTGATCACCTTCCAGAGGTGAATTAACCAGCACCAGAGTCCTTTGATGCAGATTCAGTTGGGAGCAACAAAATCTGTTTGGATGAACACATTGTTCTTGCTAATTACCATGTGGCCTGGCATTTCCCCCATGGGTTGTGTGATTAAAGCACCAACCGCTATGGGGCATAGGGTCTTGAATAAGCGTAGCCTCTTTCAACCTGCAGTCTGAGTTCATTTGGCCCACTTACTGTCTGTGGGTGACAATTCTGGTTAGCAGGAAAGTGCATGGCACAAAGAAAGCACTCAATAACTGTTCATTGAATGAAATGATAAATAGATAAGTGAAAAAAAAAATGCCCCAGAACCTGGAATTACAAATGGATGGGAAGAGGGGAAAGGAACTAGATTTATTGGGTACCTACCACATCCATTTATATATACATATTTTATCTCATTTAATTCCCCAAACAACTTGAGACGGTCAGTTGTACAGACCAGGAAGCTGAAATGTACAGTTGTTAAATAATTCACCTACAGTTACAGGGATGACAAGAAAAAGAGCTGAGTCTCAACCTCAGTTTGTCTGCCTGAAATACCGTGTTCCTTTCCAGAATGTTGCACTAACGCTGAAGACGGGAAAATATTTGCCATTATAGCACAGATTTAGGAAGAAGAGGGCAGGGATCAGAAGAGCCCTGACCTTCAGCCAATTTCCTTCTCTTCGCCAGCGTTTGAGAGAATGAGGGGAGGTGGTGCCGCGTGCTGGGTTCTTGCCACGTTCTGCCTGTTAATTGCATCTCTGCAGCCTGTTTATTTTGGCCGTAGCATCATACATATTTTATCCTTCGAGGTGATGCTGTAGGTCTGCTTTGTTATCTGGCTGCCACTCTCTCCTCCCTGGCAAGGTGGCAGAGCATGTACTGAATGTCATTTTAAATGGGTAGTTAATTTTCCTGCATCCTTCATCAAAAAGTGCCACCTAAAATGGCCCCGATGGTTATTGTTGTCACTGCACCTGATCTGGCAGCTGTAGAGTCAGGGGAAAGACAGTTTTAATTTCTAGGACACAGACATGGGTGTTTTCGGGCTTCCTCTGTCTCCTCTCTTTGCTCTGCTCTGTCTCTTTCACTTTGTGCTGAGGACACACCGTGGTGTTTCTGCATGTAGGATACTCCCCCATAGGCAGCAATTGCACTGTGGAAATCCCGATAGGCACATTTCCATGTTCTGTAGGGCTCACAGCAGATCAAGAAGAAAACTTCTAAAGTCATGAGCCTCAGAGGACTGGCCGGTGTAAATGGCCTGTCCCTGTTTCTCCTGGGCAGTCATCCTCTAAGTCATTCCATATGATGTGCATAATTTAACAGGAGCGAAGCTGGCACATCCCTGCCATTCATTTCTCAGTCTGCCCATAGTTCTTTGTGGATAATAATGATGATAATGGATGGAGATTTTTAGGTTTGTTCTTCTCCATATCCAGTGGTAAGACAGAAAGGAATTCAGAGGTGACCCTCAGTTCTCAAGTTGTGTCAGGAATAGGACAATCAAAGCAAAGACTTAAAATTGCAGTGGTATTTAGTTCGTGTCCTCACTCAAGACCATCGCTGGGAGCTTACCCAGGTCTCTCCCTTCTGCATGGTCTGGGGCGACTCATGCTGCCTGGGCGGCAGATGCATGCCTATGCAGGCGGGGTCATTACTGCCCCTCCACTGGTACTCTGCATGGCTCCTGTAGGCACTGAACAGGGTCTTTCTCTACAATCCTGGCAGTGGGTATTTCTCTAAAGTATCTGAAGGCCTTTTTTCCCCAAGCCCAAATCTTGATCTTGATCTTGAAGGGGCTTCAACTTTCTTTTTTGTTCTAGAAGATAGCATGGCCTTTCCAATATCATAGGAGCCTTTGACAAAAAGTTTAAACCAGGATCCTAGGGACTTGCCTGGAGGCCATGTGAGTGGCCGTGCCTGGTGGGGATCACTGGCGAAGCTTCTCACCATAGGAGGATGCCTTCCTCAAGATGTGTCCTTATACCCTCTTCTACCGCTGAGGAGTTCACCCAGCTTCCAGCCCCCCAACTATCTTTGTTTTAATGTTTATTTATTTATTTTGAGAGAGAGAGCGAGCAGAGGAGGGACAGAGAGAAAGGGACAGAGAATACCAAGCAGGCTCTGTGCTGTCAACACAGAGCCCAACTTGGGGCTCAAACTCACAAACCAGTGAGATATGACCTGAGCCGAAATCCAGAGTTGGACACTTAACCTTGAGCCACCCTGGTACCCCTTCTCCTTGCATTTCGTGAGACTGCCTTTGCCAGCTCCAAAATCCTCTCTGTTGTTTCCTGAGAATGCCCTGAAACCTTTATGTAAATCCTTTCTCAGAGGCAGGACTCAATACCCCTGTGATTCTACAAGAATATGCAAATTAAGCTAAGCTAGTACTTAACTGCCAGGGCACAGGACTTTTCTCCCCAATCTTGCCAACTGGGAGAAAGCCTTTATGAGTGGGTGCCCTCCACCCTGCCCCTTGGTTCCACCTGTCCCCTGCCCTGAAGAGTGAGCAGAGCCACAGGCTTGAGCCTCCCTCCACTGATGGAGGGATATTCATTCCCGGCTCAGACTGGTGAGCTACCAGAGCTCCGTGAATTGTTTTTAATGCTATTAGTGTGCATGCAGCATTATTAGAAAGTACTTTGAGTTTTAGGCAGATATTTTATTCTTTTGTTGCCAAGGCTTCTCAAAAGATAAAATATACATTATACTGCATGGAGTATGTGAAAGTTCAATAAAATATGATAATGTTCCTCTACACACTGTTCTCTTGGGTATGTTATCAGGAAAATATTTTCCCCTGACAAGCCTCTTATAATGGATGAAAATATTCCCTCTCATTGCGCATACAGTGCAAGGTTTGAGCCGTATTATTGGAGTCAGGTAATCTGCCTCTGAAATACTGGTATTTGAAAAGCAAATTTAAGGCTTAGGACGTTTCGCTTTATGATCATTGACACTGATGTTAGTAAACTCTTTCTCTGGCTATGAAGAAGAGAAATGGCAGGCAAGTTGTTGTTGTGTGTATGGTTTTTTTTCCAGTTGCTATTTGCTTTTTACTGACTGCACCATATGGAGCACAGTAAATAAACTATGAGGGTAGCAAAGATGCAGAGAAAAAAAAAGGAATGCACTTGGATTCTTACAGCTCTTAAGCAAGTTACTTTATCCCCTGTTTCCTGATCTATAAAGTGGAGTTAATATTAAGCATTGTGGTGAGGATCACAGTTTATTGGAATACTCCCATTATTGTGCACAGCACAAATGGTGTTTCAATTTAATTTGAATTTAACAGAGAAGTAGCTGACTGCAAATAATGTCAGCATAGTTACAATACTCATGTAATAAGACGTACCCATGTAATAATATGCTCATGATTTGAAGTCATCTTCATTTATACCATCAGCATTACTATAGTTTTTAGTCCATAAAAAGAGGTAAAAAGTGCTACATATCATATGATAAAATATATAGTGGATCATAAGCTTTGAAAAAAATATCATTTTCTTCCTGTGCTAGATTCTCTAGCTGGGGCCCTGTAAATTAGGCTGACAAAAGACATATTAACAAGAGAAAAACAAGTTTATTAACATGTGCAAGGTGCCTGTTAATACATGGGAGTAATAACATGGATAGAAATGAGTAACTCAAAGGGGTGGTTCAAATTTGGGATCTTAGTAGGAGAAAGGGAGGAGGGAAAAGGCACTTATGAAAAAACAAATGACTTTTGGAAAGGTAAATGGGCTTTTAGGAGACTAGATGGGAGATATGACAGTTTGTGACAATGACTGTCGGAATATGGTGCTGTCCCAGAAAAGAAATTAGAGTTGCTTCAGGGCAGGGACTTTATGATAGTTGAGTTCTTTGGGGAGGCTTTGCTTTTAGAAAGATAAGGGATTCCAAGAACTCAAATGCCTTTGACTCAAAATAATTCTTATGCCAAAATGGTATATTCGAGGGTGGCATGTCCCAGTCAGTGATAGCTGTACTTCTTAGTCTTCATGACATACAGTCCTCATGTATTTTATAATCTGGCATATATTTATGTCCAGTGGTCTGTCTTGCTTATTCCTGAAGCTTCATATAATTTGGCTCATTGTAGGTGTCCAATAAATACACATTGAAATGTGTTGGTAGGCACATGATAGGTGTTTATTGTATTTAACCTGTACTCAGATGTCCAAAGTACGTTAAGTAAGATATATAGTAATGTGGATATTATCATTATAATTCCTATTTTTTTTAATTTTTTAATATTTTTATTTATTTTTTGAGAGACAGAGAGAGACAGCGTGAGCAGGGGAAGGTCAGAGAGAGAGGGAGATACAGAATACAAAGCAGGTGCCAGGCTCTGAGCTAGCTGTCAGCACAGAGCCCAACACAGGGCTCGAACCCACGAACTTGAGATGATGACCTGAGCTGAAGCCGGACGCTTAACCGACTGAGCCACCCAGGTGCCCCAATTATCATTATAATTCCTATGTTACCCCCAGGAAAGGACAAGTAGATAATTCAAATTTTTACTGTTTGAACAAAATAATCTCTAGCACGGCAAATGATTAGTGATTAACCAGATCAGCCAGACTTGCACTTGGTTTCCAAACTCCAGTTGGTAGCTTTTCACTATTTATTCCAGTCTTATGAGCTCCTCCTGGATTGTCCTTTTGCATCACTCCAGCCAAGTCTCACGCACTCTCCTATTCATGCATGATGGACTGAATAAACACAGTACGTGTTGTAATACACAAGGGTCCATATAACATGTCAATGAATGGGCCTCTTAATGCCAGGCAGAATATAAGACTACCTCTACTATTTGCTTGCTGGGTATGTGACTATCCCAGGATCAGATCATTTGCCAGGAGGCAAAACGCAGGTCTGCTGTAAACTCTGTAAGCCATATATTGGAGTAGACATCAGAGACATAAACAATCAGAATTCACCCAGTAAGTTTGGTTATGCAGTAATATCCTTGATCATCCTCTCACTTAACTTTCACAACACCTTTGTGGCATAGTCAAGATAGGGCATTAGCAAATGACTGGCACAATAATGCTATTTAACAAGTCAATACAAAATCTCAGTGGTATAAAACATAAGCATGAATTGCTTACCCATGGGGTCTTCTGGTCTGCTGGAGCTGGTCTCATTCAAGTCAAGGTCAGCTATGCTTTGTGGCTCAGACTGAAGGTCATAGAGCATGACCTTTTAGATGAGATCAGAAGTTCTCAGAGGGGTGAGTGGAAGCACACAGTGCTACATAAGCTTTAAGTGCAAAATTGGGCCATTGTCACTTCTACCCAAATTCCACTGGCCACCTTGCGTAGCCATTTGTAGTTTCTTCTACATTCTCACCACTACCCAGATTGGCCTTTAATTGAGAAAATTTCACATAGAACAATCCACAGTTAACAAAAGTGATAAATTAAAAGGTGATAACTTAAAGTCCAAAGTTTTTCCCCTCCCCCCAGTGACAAACACCTTTAAGATTCATTTTGCCTTACAAAACTCAAGTTTATGAATAGTCTGGGGGAAGTTTCTACCCTTTAAATTGCTGCTGGCATTTTGTAAAGGACACTGTGTCATTGGGTCTTCCTGAACGAAGCCCGCAGTAAGAAATTTCTTTAACACCAAGTGTTAGGAAAAGCCTTGCTCCCTCTGCACAATTGATGGCCTTTTCCCTCCATGAGAATTGTGTTGTTCATTTCCTTTTAAGTATAAAGAACTTCAGAGCCAAATTTTCACCTGTAATAAAATTAGTGGGTCTTTATAACCTGCCGAATTACTCTCTGCGTCCTGCCTTTCTATTCTGTCTTTAACCTGCTTTGATATTTTTGTTACATGTAATTTTTTTTTCTGTAAGGCATATAAATTCTAGAAGACTTTTATCTAGAAGATAGAAAGAAGAACGAAACAAATAATTAAATAAATCAGAGGTACCTAATTAAGAAGAGGGAAACCAGCTGGTCTGTTTCTCTGCTTTCTAGCTTTATTAATTACCATTGGTAGAAAGATATTTTGTTCATAATCAACATTAAACTAAATCTTTGGAGATTAGGTTTTTCTAAAAGAGCTTAAGGATAGGATCAAAGGGGATTCTGTGCATTGTCACTAAGTCCCCCTCTGACACCATTGCCCTTGCAAAGCCTCTCTTCTCCCCATGCTCCAGCCTAAACCCACAATAGGACATGAGCTTCCCCTTCTGCTGTCAGTTCCTGTCACCTTCCTTTTGACTTGGTAGGTCTGGTTCAAATAGCTCCGTTACCAGGATTTGAAAAGAAAGGACCACAGGTAGAAGCAGGAGCTTAACCCATGTAAATTAAGCAAAACAGCACAGGGCCACATTTTATAACATATCTATAATTTCAAACACTAAAGTGGAAAATATTCCCAGTTGCATACAAAGTGGAAGAAGCTGCAATAATTTAAAAACACCCAGTGCATTGAAAATAGAGGTGGGGGCTCTGAGTTAGCCTGTGGGCTGTTGAGGAGAGGGGTCTTTCTCAAGTCTCTTGTTATTTTCTGAGGTGAACATCAGTGAGGTGAGCACATTGCACAAGAGTGAATTCTGCAAATCTCAGAGGCACTGCAGACTCCTAAGAGAAGATGATGCTTTTCCTGGGAAACCAAATTATAAAAAGCTGAGCCTCCAGTTGACTATTAAAGAAAAAGCTATCAAAAGAACATCTGTAGAAGATTCCCTGAAATGGGTTCTTTGTCCTTTAAGCGATGATTGGAAATTGACAGGTTCAGTCTCTGACACTGTAATTTTGCTCTTCTAAAGGGGGTTACTTTTCATTTCTAATAATTTCCATGTTTCTCCACTGTGTTCCTATATCTCAAAATAACTCAGTAAAAAGAGCAAAGGACACCATGTGTCCCTCTTTCAGACTGGTAGTGTTTACCTCTGAATTCCACCTGCTTTGTATGGCTTTCATTTCCTGAAATCATGATAGGAAATTCTATGCTCAATCTATAGATAAACAGTGACTAATCCTGGAGGCCTGACCCCCAGTTTCAGAGAAATCTGAGCACCCCTTCACTGTAATTATGCAGGAACAGAGATGGCATCCAGTCTTATGCAGTATTACTCAAACTAGGAAAATGATTTTTTTTCTTTAACAAAGGTCAGGAAAGAGATACCTCAGTATACCCTCTACTTTCTGTCTCCCCTGTGACAAGGAAATGGCTGCACATTTATTCCAGCTGTGGAAAAGACTGCATGACTGCTCTGAAACATTCTGTGTGCTCGTGCATGCGTTCTCTTTTTGAGTTATGGTCTTCCCTGAAATCCAAAGGCAGCTGGGGCTCTGGCTTCTGCAGGGAACCAGGTAAAGTCAAGTCAAGAAATTCCTTAGGAAAAAGCCAAGGACATTTTATTCAGTGCAAGTAGCCTGTTTCACTAATGTCCTTGCATTGGTATCAGATTTACATAATCAGAGTGTGATTCTCTCTGCATTTGAACAGATGTCACGGCACATAGCTTTCCTAGTGACTTGGCAAAGTAAGTACCAAACACATCACTGGAAAATGAGCTGCAGTGCTGTGAGTTTTAATCCAGTGGTTGTGACAGGAGTCATTGGGAAGATACAGCATCATTCCTTAACTGAATTGGCTTTTTATTTGGTAACTGAATTTGTATTTCCCCAGTAGTCTGGAATGAAGGTGGCCAATATACTCAGCTATTTCTATTGGCTGCCTCCCATTTTATGCTGGTGTCGAGCTTAGCTAATACCAAAAGCATCTAACGTGGAGATCAACAGTAGGACAATAACAGAGTTGAATGCTCTCCGAGGAAAACTCAGCTCCTTAACAAAATCTAATCTAGCGGGCAGGAGCTGTCAACATGATAAATATTCTAGTCTTTAATATCAGTTTACATACCAGAGCAGGAGAAAAGGAGAAATTATTCACATACTCAAAATTTGTTAAAATGATGTTGTTTAACTTCAAGAGACAGAGGCCCAAGGAAATTCAAAGTTAAGATGGAAACTTCTTGGGCTGAGCCTGATTCTGGATCCTCCAGGGACCTTCTGATGTGTTGATGCCACCAGCGTAATTACACTGCTATGCATGAGCTCTCCCAGGTTTACCACTTGTGAGAGCAAGTTCTTCCAATTAATTTCTGTGCGTTAGCGGACTGCAAGTTTCATCTGGTACCAGGTGCATACAGCCATGAGGGCAGAGTTTCAAATTAAACTGGATCTCAAAGTTAGACATCGGAAGCTTCTCTCTGGTAGTATTTGTGGAGCAGAGAGCACTGGCTTTGAATCGTAGAACTGGATCTGATACTAGCTCTGCCATTTTTTCATCTATTTCCTAGCTAGTGAATATCTGCTCTGTACCAGGCACTGTTCTAGATTCAGGCCTCTAACTGAGAAACAGACAGATAAGGTCCCAGCCCTGGTGGGCCTAACATTTAAATGAAGGTATTACTGATCACTTTTCCCAGGAAAAGACTCAGATGAGCATTTGTGTGTAGGAAGTTGACTGGAGACAGCTCCCAAGCTTAACTCCTGTGGGGAAAAGCAAGGCAGGAAGATCCAGCAGAAGTTGGGTTGCAATGGAGGTGACCCCATGGTGAGCTCTGAAGCAAGGATGGCCCTTCAGAATGATTCCCCACTGGAATGCAGGGGCCGTGACTGAGGGCTCTTTGGGAAGGGGGCGTGACCTTGGACAGGAGGTTCTTACCAACTAAACGCAGTTCTGGGAGAGGGCTGGCAACTGAGGACTCCCAGCTGTAGCACTCAGAGTAGTTGGGGTGATAGGTCCTGCAGCTTTGAATGGAGATCTGGTCAGCAACAGATATGAAACAAACATATACACATATATATATACACACACTATATCAAGTATATACATAATATACATACTAGAGAGAGAGACAAGTTAGAGAAGAATAAGGACCAAAATAAGATTTTTTTTTCTATTTCAGACAGGAGAGTATTATGAAATATTCATATGCTAAAAGGATAATCCAATTTACTGATGAGGCTAAGGGAAGACAAGTGCCCTGTAGGTGTCAAGTCCTCCTTCAGTCAGGAGAAGGTGACATCCAGTGCAAAAGATGAGGTGTTGGTCATAGGTTGGTGAAAGGACATCTCACCTCCGTAACTGGAGGGATGAAGACGGCATAGGTACAGATGGGGCTGGGGAAGTAGGTTTGGTTATAGGAAGGCGAAGTAGCTCTGTGTCTGATTATTTTGTGTTATCAGCCAAAGAATCAAGGTCATCAACTAAGAGTGAAAGATGAGAATGGGAAATTTGAAGAGGGTGGGGTGGAGATATAAAGTAGATATCCCTGAATGTGGATCAAGAACTGACCAGAGCCTTTCTAGGGAATACTGAGGACATACTTGAGAATTATGGTTATAAATGAAAATATAGTCATAGTTTTTATGTTGTTTTTCCAAACTTATTCTATAGTTGGGGGCAGGACACAAGGTAAGCAGAGAGGTAGTTCCAGACAGGTATAGCCTGTGCCAAGTGACTGTGATAAAGGAGTTGAGTTGTAGGGAAGGGGCTGAGGGGCTGATCATGGTGATGGACTGTGGTTTCTAAGCAAGGAAGAAGGGAAGCAAGGAAGTGATGGAAATGCTGATTACTAGCCATATGACCCTTGGGTTCCCTTTACCAGAAGGGAAAAAGAAGTCTACCCAACTTAACCAATGGGTATTGATGGTCTGTGCCCTATAGACTGCATCTCATGCTTTTGGATCTATTCTCAATTAATTCTCACAAGTCAGTGAGGTCAGGAGGAATTATCCCCAGCCAAGATGCAATGACTGTTTGCCCAACCCCTCTAACTCCATACCTAAGTCTCATATTCAGATTCTTTAGCTCTCTCTATGCCATAGGGGAGAACCATCTGCAATTTCTGGGTCACTGATGAATAACCCTTCGGATTTCCAATCTTGGAGCAAATCATCAACCACTTCCTTGCCTTAATGAAGAAAACATAGAAACCTTACTTGCATCTTTCTCTGATTGTTGAGATTCCTTTGTGTCTCATAATTATCTATCATGCTGAACATTAGAGCAAACAAAGCAGTCTCCTTAGGAGGCTGGCAACATGTAAATATTACTTTTAATGTTTTTTACATCTTTGTGACAATATAATGAGTAAACTGAGGTTCAGAGGGATACAGTAATTCATTCGAGCATATTCAACTAAAGAGTGGCAGAGCCACGATCTGAAAACAGCTCTGAACAGGCAGAGAACCCTGAAATCCACATGGTTTATAGTACATTCACGACCCACTATGGCCATGGGAAGTGGGAGGAGCCTGGGATAGAGCCCTTTTTGCCAACCCTGCAAATAGTAGAGGCCAGGAGAGGTTGGGGGTGGAATAGAAGTGGGAATGACTCTCTCAGGCAAATAAGGATGCTAGGGTAGAATTCCATGTATGTGTTAGAGGATTCCATAAGTTATTTTTATTGTGACATTTTTGAGGCTATTTATCACTTTGAACATTTATCTCATTTTTTTTTCTGTCCCCTGGTTGAAAATCTCTAGAAAATGTCAAAGAAGCTCTGGGCCGGCTTTGCAAACAGGAGATGAAAGAGCCTGAAAGTCTTCTCAGGCTGCTCTCAGTGATTGACTTCATTGAGCCCAGAAGCCGTGAGGGTGGGAGCTGGGCCACAGGAACAGGGCCAGAAGAGAAGAAAGATGGCAGAAAGTAGTACAGGATTTGAACAGAGGAGCCTGTGTAGGAACCAAAAAGATCTTTTCTGATATTTCCATAAACAGTCAACCTCTTTCCTCCAAGTGATCAAAGGAGAGCAGAAGAAACCACTGACTTTGTCAACATGACCTTCTGAGTTTGCAATTAAAGGTTTTTTTATGACTGTTGTTTACACGCATCACAGGTGACAGACACATCTCTGTCTGTCTGGGACTTCCCTCATTTTAGCACTGAGAGTCTGCGTCTCTAAAGACTTCTCTGTTCCAGGCAACGCAGGGTAGTTGAGCACCTTATGATGCATGCCCGATACACAGGAATTGTACTTCATTCAAATGTGCCAGCTCCAGGTCCCCTGAAAATACACACATACACGCCATTTTGTGTAGATGCTGTGTCAATCCTACTGCGGAACCAAGAAACTTTTTCCCACTTCTGCTTGTCTAAGAAAGGATTAAGGCCTTGGTAATATAAAATAGCTTATTGCATTATTCTTTCTCCTTTGTGTCCTAAGAATTCCCTTCCTGCCAGAATATTTTAAGCTCTTTCCTCTTGCTTTCGAAAACATAGTTTCCAGCATAATGTAGATGGGGTACAAGTGTTGGCTAATTAAGTTTTGACACATCACCATATTCGATGAGGTGGCTATAGCGTGCTTCATGTAGGAGGGGAAAAAGATTAGAAGGAGTATAATCAGGTTTCCATTCCTTCTAGCATAGGCGTCCCGATGCCATCTGTTACCCTCAGCTGAGAACGCTTCAGGTTAGGAGCAAATGCTTTACTAGGAATAATGTGATAAGATTGCAGAGGTTTTTTTCCTCCTGGAGTGGGGGAGAAAAAAACAAACCCTGTGTGGGCCTGGCTTATTTGGGAAGAGAGGAACATTCCAACTTCACATGCCTTCCATAAACTGTGCAAGAGAACAAGCATTTACTCTGGGCAGTGGTGGGGAGGGGAAAACAGAGCAGCAGTGTGTTAAGAAATAAAGTCTATCAAATTATTATTATAAAGTTATAAGTATTATCAAGTAGGCTACTTCCAATCAGCACTGAAAGCTATCCTGTAAATTCCCAAAGCTTCAAGGAACTACAAAATTTCTGTTTCTAGTCGAGGGTTGCAAAGAAACTCTCCCGTGAATCAAAAGTATATGTTGTATGTAGATCATATGCTTTTTACAGCACTGATTATCCTTTGCTATATTGATCACATTTCCATTTAATTTAGGTCTGTATAATCAATATAATTTTGTCTTCCCGATTAGATAATCCTCATGGGTAAGGATCACGTGTTCTTTACTATGGATCCCCAGAACTCAACACAAAGCATGGCAGCAAGAAGGTCCTCCATGATTATTTCTAGAATGAATGAGTGAATGAATGAGGAGCAGTGTGCCTCTCTTTTGAGAGCTTGTGACACCTTGCTATGTCTCTTTCACATTACTCATACCATTGTATTATATTACTAGATTTAATTCCCCATTATAGACTATCTGAAGACAGACATCCCTGAATCCCAAGGACTTTCATAGTGCTTGGCATGCAGGAACTGAATATTGCATGAATGGCTGAATCAAACAGTGTGAAACAACTGGTATTCCTTTAATTTTGCTGAGGTCGTACCAAACTGAATGTACAGCAGACATGACACAGAACCTTCATCCATCAACATTTTAGATAATCGACAGCCTCGTAAGCTTGGCTTTCCTGCCAAGAGAAATCAGGACTCTGCATAGAGAGCCATTATCCTTAAAGAGCACTGAATTAAGAGCCAAGATTGGGATCTAGTCCCAGATATTTACTAGCTCACTGGGTGGCCTTGGCGGGTAGCTGTTCTCATTGTCTCTCATTTTCTGGAACGTGGACATTAATGGTGCCTGGGGTCCCTGTGTCTAGAGGGTCTTGTGAGGGGCAAGTGAAAAGAGATGAAAATAAAGTTGCTGAGAATACAAATCACCATACACACCCAAGGTGCCTTGTCTCCTTCTTTTTTGGTTCACCAGGAGCATCTTTCCATCTCTGAGAGGTATATAACTACGTTCCTCTTTGTGTGAACTTTAAAGTAGTGCCTCCAAGGAAAAAAATGGTAGGAAATGGCTTTTCAATCTGATGAAGAACCAGATCTAACCCAGGTTCCCTGGAGTCCCCCAATGACCATTTGAGAATGAATATTTTCTGGTTAGTCACCTTTAGACGAGAAATTACACAGCACTTGTTTATTTTAAATAAAGTTGCATGTGTTTTCCCAGTGGAGAAATAACAAGGGCTTATAAGAGACAAGCAATTAAGGAAAAGAAGGAAGAAAAGCTGCACATAGTCCTACCTTCGAGAATCAACCACCAGTAATATACTGTATTTCCAGGGTTTTTTTCATTAAGTAGTTTTTCTCTTGCAGAAGAAAGACTTTTTTATCTTACTTTTTTTCCCCACTTTATCATAAACTGTTGACAACATCATCTTGTACTGAGCTTCATAAGATTGCTGTGAAGATGGGTGGGGGAGGGGTGGATCTAGTCCTAATATTCCTAATAAGGACTTGATAAACGTGTCCTGTTTCTTATCATCAACAATGACATCATCATCCACAGTATTAATATTGCCATAGTTTATTCAGTGTTCTCTTATGTTGGCCATGTAGAGTGTTTCTGAACTTGGATATTAGGAGTAAGTTCTAGACTCCTAAGTCCTTTTTTAATAAACTACTTTAAAATGCTGAGGAGTTGTCATAATTATTTAAAAACTACCCAAAAGCGGGAGCCTGGGTGGCTCAGTCAGTTAAGCCTCTGGCTTCGGCTCAGGTCAGATCTCACATTCGTGGGTTCGAGCCCTGCGTCAGGCTCTGTGCTGACAGCTAGCTCGGAGCCTGGAGCCTGCTTCCGGTTCTGTGTCTCCTTCTCTCTCTGACCCTCCCCCTCTCATGCTCTGTCTCTCTCTGTATTAAAAATAAATAAAACATAATTTAAAAAAATTTTTTTTAAAACTACCCAAAAGCAAGAAACATAAAATTTAAAATAATGATACTTACAATTATTTTTCCTTTTAGCCTTTCTGTGCTGGATTCACAAGAGTGCATGGGTGTTACAGCTGGGGTATCAGAAAGCCAGAGAGAATAGGTCATGTTCTTGGTGCTCAGATTCACAAGTGTGTCTGCCAGCCTTGTAGCTTAGAGCACTTACTATTTCAGTAGACCTTGGTCTTCATGTCATCGTTATTTGCAAACAACACTAATTCGAAGTTGACTCTGGGCTGGGCCCTCATTGTACATACAGAACTATATTTAGACAGTTCCTCCTTACCCTGGGGCCTGCAGAACTAATCGGCCCCTGGGAGCAGGTTTTAGGGCCAGGCTAAAGTGCAGGGGGTGTTCATAGAGGTGGTTCACCAGTGGTTAGGCACACGGGCTCTCGGTGCACATGGGATCCCAATTCTGCTTCTTCCCCTTCCACCTCCTTCTCTAAGTGACCTGAGGTAGCATTTGTAAGACAGTATCTATGATGATCAAGAAAAGGAGCTGAGATGGCAGCCATAAAGTGGTATCAAATATGAAATCTTTTTTTTAATGTTTATTTATTTTAGAGAGAGAGAGAGAGAGACAGAGTGCAGAATGTGAGTTGAGGAGGCAGAGAGAGAGACAGAGAGACAGAATCGGAAGCAGGCTCCAGGCTCTGAGATGTCAGCACAGAGGCCGCCGATGCGGGGCTCAAACTTGTGAACCATGAGATCATGACCTGAGCCACAGTCAGACGCTGAACCAACTGAGCCTCCCAGGTACCTCTCAAGTGTGAAATCTCAAGGGTGGAGTAAAGCTAATAATAAGAACATGAGGAAAGGCATCTTTCCTCATAAGGAAATGTCATAAGAATGAGGATTAAAGAGTAGCTCAGTGTGTGGAAAGGAACTTAAGACCAAACTTATGAAAAAAATGTGAGAACTTTACGTCACAAGTTTGGTTTTTATCTGCCTTTTATTTGAATTCTGGCAAAAGGTAGATCTATTGGCTAAACAATAACACTCTTCACTGGTACTGTCCATTTGTGACTTAAAGTAATAGAGAAAGAGTTTGTGGGGGGAGAAGTAGGGATAGAGGTAGATAGTTGAATAGATGATGGATGGATGGATGGATGGATGAATGGATAGATAGATAGGCAGATATAGCTAAGACCCAACTGGCAAAACACAAACTATTTAACTTAAACATAACTCAAAGGCAGTGATACCTTTTTATGATACATATAGGTTAGAGCTAATTTTGTTTTAGATTTAGTAGTAAGGTATAAAAAAAATAGTTCTGTTGGTCTTTAGTGCATGATGCAGCCTGGTGTAGCATATACAGCCTGTGCATGGTGTGCTATAGCATATAAGTGAACCATCTAGGGGAGACATCTGGTTTGAGGGGGTTTGTTCTAGATTGGCTGAAAAAGAGAATACATACACTGCCCATGAGCCTGAGACACTAAGGAAAAACCATCAATAGCATCTCATTTTATTTCCTGTTGAGGAGCAGAAACTGTCAGTTGAGTTTCTCTCTGTACGTCTGAGAGCCCCACACCACCCATACACTCTCAGCCATGAAGTAAGCCGATTTGAAAAGAGTAGTGTTTGCCTCTTGGTTTTAATTACAATTACTCAGAAAAAAATATGTTAAATATCACTTGGCATTCCATTAAACACAGACTTTTGTATGCATATTAAATGGGTTCAGAATCAATTATGATTCAAATAAATGGGTCAAGTCCCCATTACAAGTCAGAAGAAAGAAAATGACTTTTTGGTAAGAGTCTAGGCTTGATTTCAGAAGAATGATTTGCCTACATGAATGTCAGTGTTACCTCTTGTGTATTTCTCAAATTCATTCACTTTTCTGTGTACTCCCAATTTTATCCTAATGCAGACCATTGTTTCTTTTGAAGACAATTTACTAATCTTCTAATTGGTATTCCCACCCCCACCCCCACACACATACTTACTTTCCGCTTCATCCTGTGTTCTCTCTATCCAGAGATTTTGAAATTATAATTTCCCTACCTCTAACACTAGCACTGTTTCACACCTTTCAAAAATTTCCCATAGTGTTTAGGATGAAAACAAAATCCCTTACCATGGCCATATTACAATCTCCATTGAACCTTTTACCATTCTTTTGAAGCAACGATGACATTGTAATTTTACCTTAATTTATGTGATTATTTAAATAACACCTGCCTCCCTAACTCTGCTATAACTTCCCTGGGGCAGGGACCACATAATTCTACCCAACACATAACTTAGCAAATAGCAACTGACCCAAAGAAAATGTATTGAATAAGTAGATGTGACCTAAATCCTCGAGTTGAATCTTCAGGGGTACTTTCCACTCTCACTGCCATTGGTTCTAGGCAAAGCTGCCAGAGTAAACATTTATAATAAGGGACCTGGGTACTTTTGGCTCTTGATTTTTCTTCTATTCCAGAATTGCATGGTTGTGAATTTGGTGTCTTCTGAGACTTTTTCAGCTAGTATGAAAGAGTAGAAAGAGAATGAACTGTATGCTCCAACGGAGCTTAGTGTAAGTCTCTCAGCTATGCCACTGAATAATTCTACGATCTCAGGGAAACTTCTGAAATTCTGTGACCCTCAGTTTTGTCATCTGTACCTCCTAGAATGGCCATGAGGATTAAATAAAATAGCACTAATGAAGCACTTAGCAAAATGCATGGAAAATAGCAAGCACTCATGAAAGGGTAGCTATAGTTTTTGCTATTACTATTGCCAAAGTTACTATTAAATTAGTATCACTATTACCTGTTATTATTATTGTTATTATTATTATTATTATGTTTTTATCAAGAATTCTATGATCTGATTTCCTGATCTCTCCAAAAGATTTTATGAATACTCAAAGTGTATGCTTTTACTAGAAGGCAGCCATGAATCTCTTCTACATTCCTTTGCAATATCTGCTACTGCTGGGGATAACTTAGTGATTTTTTTTTTACTTAATAAAAATAACAATGTCATAACCATCCTGATGGATCCAAGGATGCAGGAAATGTCTGGGGGAGGGGGGCTTGGGATTCCAACCAACAACCCTTGGAATGTTCTTACTTACCTAGATTTGAAAATACTTGCTCTATCAATGTGGTGTGAGCAAACAGAGCTGTATTCTTAGTGACTGGAAAATGACAGAGGTGAGAAGACAGTATTTCCTGATTCAAGTGATAATTGCTCATGGTTTACTCAACATTATTATTGAATTAGTATTGAAAAGGTAATTTCATGCTTCATGAAGTGGTAAATTTGATTCATATGCTAGGAAGGCAAAGGAGCAAATGTGACATTGATGATAATAATTATAATCCCACCCTAAAACAAGGCAAGGTAAACATTTCATGTCACTTTCACATGAAGCGTGCTTTCCCTTACCACCTTTTTAACAGGCTAAGGCTAGAACATCCTAAGATAACAGAAGTTCCTTTGTTGGAATTGATTGGCCTAATTTTTTTTTCTAAGTAATAAATTACTGCATCTTGTTTGCTCTGCCCAGGAACAAATTTGTCACTTGCTGACATAAATGAATGAATTACTCATATTCACCTTATATGTAGGTATGAATAAGCTGTGCATCCCCAAGTCATCATCATATCCTTTATCCAGCTTCATAACAGCTTTCCTTTAAACAGAGCTCTAATTCTTGACCGGAGTTTGTGGGAGCACAGGCTTGCCTCATCTCAAATACCCCACTAGCCATTAATTCTTTTATTCTTCACTTTGTACAAGTGGGTAGTGATTTTTTTTTCATTGCTGCTGATGCTGTGTTTCTGTCTGAAGAACTTAACTGGGATTCACTAATATTTTCTCAAAGAAGAAGGACTTTGCTCCTCATTGGGACTAATCTTATGAATGGCTGTGGTCAGTCTAAGAAATCATGGTATTTCTTATGGGTAGGGTTTTTCATTTCATTTGCATCAATGCTTTATGTGAAGCCCCAGGAGAATGAATCTCTTTTTGTACCTGGGAAAATGGTACCTCTTGAAAATATGGCAACTGTTTTTGCATAATTATTATGGTTTCTATAGCCATATACTGGCTATAGTATAGTTTTCTTCTTGCTTTGGGTTCTAGGAGGCTCAGTGCTGGATTTATGGCCCCTAGACCTAACTAATACCCTGAGTTTATGTAAACTCACCTACCCTCAGGGTCCTCTTACTTCTATAACCTTATCTTCCTTCCATCTTGAACAATTCATCTATTGTTAGTTTTGGATTCTAAAGTAATGTTACGTGCTTAAGTAAAAATATATATATAAACGGTTGTATAAAATTAAGTTCCACGTGTGATGCTGTAGGGAAAATCATTGTTGAAAATTCAGCGCATGTATTCTTTGAGACTTTTCTATAAATATAGCCACATACAGGTAACATGTGTACATATACACGTATATACCTACATGGAAGCATGGGGGGGGCACATGTGTAACACACGCAGGCTTTTCTCAAGTCAGCAGTATATGGACATTCGTCCTTTGTGAAGATCTGTTGCATTATTTTGGAGAATTGCTTAGTACTATATGGAATAGTTGGGATGTACTTGATCTAGCCATTCTGTTGTCAGAGGTGAAGTTGTCTTCAGGTTTTACTTTCTTCAGAAAAATCATACACTGAGTATCCTTTCAGGATCGATCCCTAGAGCCTAATCTTACCATTCCAAAGGATCTATGTTTTAAATTTTTTGAGAAGTACTGCTAAATTGTCCTCCAAAAATCTGAACCTGTTTAAAAACCAGCCAAAAAGTGTTAGAATGCTTATATCCCTGCCTCCTAACCAAACTGGTTATTAGCAGACTTAAATTTTTTTTTCCAAACCGGTGGATGAAAACAGTATCTTATTTCAACATGCATCTCTCCCGTCACCAGTGTGAACATCTGTTGCTATGTTTACTGGCCATTTCTATTTCTTCCTGGGTGAGTTGCCATTTCTCAGTTGGCCTGTCTTTTTTTTCTTCTATAAATTTCTATAAATGTCCTGAATTTACACATTCTCTTTGTATGTTACAGGCGCTAACCCTTTATTGAATTGAATGCAAGTGTGTTTTTCCTCCATCTTTTAACCAATCAGTGGGTTTTTCATATAAGGTTTAATTTTTTGTTACCAAACCCAAGGTTTTTCATGACTTTTATGTCTCAGGTTTCTTATAGTGTTCTCATTTTCCCTCATTCTCAAGGAGGCTACAAGGTCAGTGTTGACTTTTACTTTACACAAAATGTGATGTAGGTGAGTCTTTAAAAAATGTCCAAGGATTTTGATTTTCTTTTACCTTTCTTTGTTGTTGTTATTGTTATGCCTTTCATTTTAACATCCAGCTTTATCATACGTTAGTCAGAGAATGTAACTTGTAGGACTTGATCTTTTGCATATTTGTTCAGAGTTTCTTTATGGCCAAGTACATGATCAAGTACATAGTCTCAGTATGTCTGGAAGAAAACCTGATTTTCCCCTTTTTGTCTTTGTTCATTCTTTCTTACTGCCTGTCTCCATTCTTTCCATCAACTCCTTCTTTCTTCCTTCTCCCCTCTGTTTTTCTCATTCTTTCCAGATTGTTAACAATTTTATTCAAATACTCTAAATCCTTACTTTTGTGGCTACTTTATTCAATAAAAAAAATATCTCAGTGTGTTTTGTTAAATAAAACTCTCCTTTTGTTATCTTTTTTTTTCTTGATGTACAGTTAACTCTTGAACAACATGGGTTTGAACTGCATCCACTTATACATAAATCCACTTATACATAAATTTTTCACAGTACAGTCCTGTAAATGTATTTTCTCTTATGATTTTCTTTATAATTTTTTTTTGTCTAGCTTGTTGTGTTGTAAGAATACAACATATAATGCATATAACATACAAAATGTGTTCATGGACTGTTTATGTTCTCACTAAGGCTTCTGGTCAACAGTAGGCTTTTAGTAGTTAAGTTTTTGGGAATTAAAAGTTATACATGGATTTTCAACTGCATGAGGCATCAGTGCGCCTAAGCCATGCACTGTTCAAGGCTCAGTTGTATTGTCCTGGTTATTAACGCTCATAGCTATAGTAAAATATTATTAGAACATATATTTTTATCAGCATAAATTGTACTCTCTTTTGTGTGTATATGTGTGTGCATAATGATTTTTGTTTTGAATTTTACTTTGTCTATAACTCTCAAGTTGTTATTGTACTGACATTGCCCTGATAAATCTTTGTCTGTTTTTTTTTATTATTTTCAACTTCTTCATATGATTTTAAGTATTTCTCCTTAAATGTAGTGGGATACTTTTGTTTCCCCCACTCCAACATGAGTGTCCTGTGTCCTTTCAGTGAAAAAAATTCAGCTGATGGTCTAATATCTGCCATGTTTGTTTTTTTATCTTTTCCATACTTTATGATGTTTTCTTCATTATTTCGTATTTTACCTCTTGGGTACCTTTTTAAAAATTTTTTACGTCAATTTCTTTTTGAGAGAGAGAGAGAGAGAGAGAGAGAGACTTAGTGTGATTGGGGGAGGGACAGAGAGAGAGGGAGACCTAGAATTCGAAGCAGCCTCCAGGCTCTGAGCTGTCAGCACAAAGCCCACACAGGGCTCCAACCCATGAACTGTGAGATCATGCCCTGAGCCGAAGTCGGACGCTTAACCGACTGAGCCACCCAAGTGCCCCATTTACCTTTTGGTACTTTTAAATTTTTACCTTATATTTTTGTTCAGCTAGTGGCCATCCTTAAACGCTTCACTACCAGAAATTATTTTCCTTCCTCCATAAAAATGAAGCTATATGTACAGCCACGTCGCCGAAACAAAATAAGGGTTGTATCGCTGGTTATTTTATATCTTCCCTTTATTTCTTCCTTACTGCCTCCTCTGTACTATTAAAATTATCTTCAGTTTTGGTTCCAGATTGTTAATTTTTTACTTTGTGCCTCTTCTGTTTTATGAAGACCTACTTAACAATTCCATTAAATTTCACTGCCATATTTTCAACAATTACTTGGTATTAACTATAAGTTTTACTGATATCATGGCTCATTTTATTGGTATGTTATGTGATATTTCTGTTCTCAGCTTTGCTTTGCTGAAGTACAACCAGAAATTTTGTGGTGTTTTTCTTTTTTTGTTTTGTTTTGTTTTCAGAAAAGATTATATGGATGGTAAACTTTCTGAATTCTTGACTATCAAAAAAATGTCATTTTGCCCCTGCCCCATACTTCAATGATAGGACTCTGGCTTCAGAATGTATTTCCTTTAGCTCTTATATTTATACGTATTTTTATATATAGCTCTTATATTAATAAAAAGGTATTTGTATTATGTATATAGCATTAGTCCATTGTTTTCCTTCTTTTTTTTATTATAGATGAGATGCTCTATGGGAGCAACTAAGGTTACAAGATTCAGAAATAGGCAACCTGAGTTGTAAATCCATTTCTACTGCTAACTATATACCTAGTTACTGTCAGTAAGGCTCTTCTTTCTCATGCATATGTATGAGATAAACATGCGGTATAGGGTCCTCATGCAGCAAAGATTAAAGTAAAATCCTGAGTACCAATGATTAATGGATTCACTGATGAGAATCATCACAGTTTCTGACCAGCAGCCTTATTTTTTTCCCCTCTCTGAAAACTTGTTAGAATTTTTCTTTCTCCTTAAGGATCCCAATTTTCTATGATTTTTCCATCAAAGACTCAGTTGACCTTTTTCTCTCTGAAAACTCAAGTCCCTTTCATCTCAGAGAGATTCCGTCAGTTATTTATTTGGTTGCCTGTTACCCTCCATCCACATATCTTTCCGTCTGAGCTCTCTCTGCACAGCTGTTGGGTCGGCTGCCTGTTCTCCATATATATTCACTCCTTTGGCCGCTGTGACACATGACCAAACATTTCATGGCTTCAAACAAAACAAATCTGTTATAGTATAGCTCTGGAGCTTCAAAGTCAGAATGTGCTTCACTAGGCTAAAATCAGGGTGTCCGCAGCACCGCGCTACTTCTAAGGGCTCTCGGGAGAAGCCACTTGGTGACTTTCTCTAGTTTCTAGAGACCACCTCCATTCCTTGGTTTGTGCCCCCTTCCTTTATCTTCAAGTTAACTGCACATCATCTTTAAGTTTCTGTCTGACTGGTACTCCTGACTCCCTCTTTCACTTACAAGGGCCCTTATGATTACACATAGTCCCTAGTTTATGATGGTTTGACTTAGAATTGTTCAACTTTACAGTGGTGTTAGTGACACACTTTCTGTAGAAACTGTACTTCAGATTGTGGATTTGGTTCTTTGCCCAGGCTAGGGATAGGTGGTGTGATGCTTTCTCAAGATGCCGGGATGTGGCAGTGAGACGCGACATCCAGTTGGCCACGCGACCACGAGTGTAAACAAACAGTACACTTAACAACCTTTCTGGACCCACACAGCCATTCTGTTTTTCACTTTCAGTCCAGTACTCAATAAATTACATGAGATAGTCAATACTTCAGTATCAAATAGGCTTTGTGTTAGGTGATTTTGCCCAACTGTAGACTAATGTAAGTGTTGAACACAGTTCAGGTAGGCGAGGCTAAGCTGTGATGTTCCATAGGTTAGGAGTATCACATGTATTTTCAACTTACAGTATTTTCAATGCATGATGGGTTTATTGGGCCATGGTTATCCCCATTGTAAGTTATGGAAGATATGTACCTTTAGCCCACCTGAATAATCCAGGAGACTGTCCCCATCTCAAGATCCTTAACTTAATCACATCTGTGAAATCCCTTTTGCCACATAAGATAATGTATATGCAGTTCTTAGAGCTTAGATATGGGCATTTTTAGAAGGTCTGGTTCTCTACCTACTATACCAGCCTCCTCACTTTCTACATGAAGTTCATCTCTTTGACTTTTTACATTGTTTTCTGTAAGAGTCCTTTGTCTTGCTTTTTCAGACCTCGCACATTTTATTTCCACAATGATATTTTCAATTTTCAAGAATTCTGATTCATCTTTAAAAAAAAAAAAAACCCAAGAGGGAACTCACAATTATTTTTGAAGATACTAATTTTACTTGCTTTAATTTTTTTCTATTTTATGCATTAACTCCTTCTCCTAGGAGATTTTTCTATTTATTCCTCCTATGAATCACTTCAGACTATTATATTTCATTCAGTATTAGCGATGAGGTCACAGGTTCACATTTACAAATCAGGATCTAGAAGAACAGAATGGGGTATCTTGAGTTTGGCATTCTCATCATGTGCGAAACTCATTGTTTCACCAACAATGGGTACAGACTCTGATGTGAGAAGCCCTGATTCCTTATAGGAAATGGGGACTCTAACTGGGAAGCCCTTTTCTTAGCAGGTGTGGGTATTTATCCGTTAGTGGCTCACCATGGTAACAAAAGTTATTTGGAAGCATAATGCTGCATTTTTTGGACTCTAGTGCCCACTTTGGGGGCCCCCTATAGATCATTCACCCTACTCAGTGAGCCAGTTCCTTCAGCTTTACTCTGGGGTGGGAGGCATATGTTGCATCAGCCTTCTCCATAGTACAGCTTCTTCATTCGGTTACCCCTCACTCTTTCCCTGACCCTGATCTTGGGGTTCTTCCAGAATCTAGCTGGGAAATCTATTTTCTTAGTCTTGTCCTTTCTCCATTTTGTGTTGTGGGTCATTTAGTCTGTTCACTGTTAGATATGTTGCCATCTGCCTTACACCTTTCAGAAATTCCTGAATATTCTGATCTGTCTATGGCAAGCTCCCTATGCTTTTCCAGTGATAATTTTGTTCTCATTTGCATGTACCTCATGTCACTTAATGAGATGCGAGGCAGAAGACATACATAGTCAGCGATCTTGAACTGCAGAATTCTTCTATCACTTGTTTATTCTATTGCTGTGTATGTGTTTCTGTAAGTTGTAGCAAATATTTTTGAAACTGTGTAAATAAATAAAAGTGATATAGAGAGGTGGCAGGTAGACTGGCAAAAATTTTAATCTATTAATCTCATGAATATAGAATCTCTGAATTTGTCTGAACAACTGTATATTATTTATTTGATCATTCACTTATTTAGCAGACAGATATATGCCTAGGGCTATGCTCTGCACCAGAGTTGTTTGTTTGTTTGCTTTAATAACCTTTCTGTTTTGGATGCCTATTGTTCATAGCATTTAATTTTGCACTTTAGTCTCATGAAAATCTGAGCATGTAATATGCATCATAGATTAACAATTTATCTCATTCAGCACTTGATTAGAGAATTCTGTAGGTCAGATAATGCATTTCCATTGACCGTGGCTTCCCTGATTTCTAAATTCTTTACCAGAAACCCATCTCCCTTTGCCAGTCTGATTTCTCTACATCACCATAAGCACTCAGGTTAAGTTAGAGCCACAGAATGAATATTCCAGAGTCAAAGCACTGATTTGTCACCATCACTCAGATTTCTCCAAAAGGGAAATCTTCCCTCCCCCATCCCCTGCCGTGTGAGCTCTGTTCCCACGTCTGGATAGAGTCCTTCACTTTAATCCTGGATTTGGGTTGTAGCCTGGATTTTCCCAACAAATGTACAGACGGTTTCCACCCCTGTAGGATCAACTTGGTTTTAGGTTACACTCAATCCTCAGTGGTGACTTTGTTTGCATCTATTCATAGATCACATATCTATTCCTGTATTTTGATTATAATCTTCTCATCTGCAAGTTCACATTAGCTTGATGTTGTCTAATGCTTACCATAACAATAACAGTAATATCGATGATGACAGTAACAAGCATCATTTATTGTCAACTAGGCACCAAGGGCTTTTGTATGCTATATCAATTTTAAGGGCTTTTAAGTGAAAGTAATAGAAAATGAAACCATAGTTTCTTCAACAAGTCCTCTATTTTTGTCGCATAGTGAGAGGTCTGGGGGTTGGCAGCTTCTAGAGCCAGTCCAGTTGTTCATTTTTATCCATGATAAAACCACTAGCATTCTGATAGCCTTTATCTTATTTTGGTGAGATGAATATATCAACTTCAGCTATAAACTCACCATCGGGAAGAAAGGAGAAATGGAAAGAATCTTCATCAGAAAAAGAAATGCATTGCTAAAAATACAGCCAATATCACTTGTGTCTAATTGTTGACACACAACTAATCCTGGCTGCCATTGTCTAGGAGAAGAAATGTAAGAATGCAGGTGAGGCCAGCTAACCCATGCTGGCCTTGTATTTGGCAGACTCTTATTTTCTTATTTTGCGCACCTCTTTCATTGTTATTCACCTTCCCATTTTACATATGAAGATACCAGAGGTCAGAGATTTATGCGACTAACCCCAAATCCTATCATTGGGAAGAGGAATAAGAGCTGGGATTTGAACATACCTCTGTCTATTTTTGAACTCCATTCTTTCCACTTTATTACACCGTCTCTCTGTATTGTTCCTAACACACCAGCAGAACGAATTAAAGCAGGACTGAAGAGGGGCGCCTGGGTGGCTCAGTCAGTTAAGCATCCAACTTTGGTTCAGGTCATGATCTCTCAGTTTGTGGGTTGGAGCCCCACGTTGGGATTTGTGCTGACAGCTCAGAGTCTGGCGTCTGCTTCAGATTCTGTCTCCCTCTCTCTCTTTGGCCTTCCCCCTCAAGCTTTTTCTCTCAAAATAAATAACTGTTTAAAAATTTTTTTTAAATGAAGCAGGACTGGATAATGAAGGAATGGATAAATGATTGGCTTTTTAGTTTCGGTGCTGATCCCTATGACTCTGTGGATGAAATAGTCCTATAAGGGCTGTTAATCATATGGCTCAAATCCTTGGAATTCCTAGGTGGGTGAAAAGGGCTTAGGAGCCACCAGCTTGGATTCAGATCCCAATTCCACTACTTACTAACATAAGAACAGTTATGAATCCACCACTTAATCTCTCTGCCTTAGAGCTCTTTCTCTCTGCCACCATTTTCTCAAAGTTTAGTCATCTATTACAGCCAAATTTGTCATCAAGAAGCACAGTCTTAATTCAGTAGTTCTATAGCAGACAGTGTGAAATGTGTCCTCAAAAGAGACTTATAAGTCATTTTACCCTTAGCTTTCTTTCCCTCAGAAGCAGGAAGTGTAAAATACTCAAAACTTCTCAGCCTCCCCTGCAGTGAGGAATGGTACAACACATCTCTAGTGAGATGTATGTGAAAGTCTTAGGAGGGGATTGACCAGCATGTCCCTTTACCTTGAACCCTTCTTCCTGCCTGTAGCACACACCTGAGGCTCGAGGTGGAACAGCCATATTACCACCATGGGGTGACAATAGGAGGACAAAAGCCACCTATGAGAAGGATGGGGCAGAGCAAATGAAAAGAGCCTGGGTCTCCCATGGAGACCCATTGTTGAGCTGGCATACTGACTCTGGACTACCAACCTGCATGGAATAAACAAACCCCCTTCTCATTTACATCACTATCTATTATGGTGTTAGCTGTCACTTGACCCATTAAGTCCTTATTGAAAATGCTCTAGAGTCTGGTGTCAACCTTCTTAACAGAACTTCCTTCCTCCTCTTTCATTCCTAAACTGTGATTCCTCTAAACCAAATTGCTTACTGTTTCTGCCTCTACTTCATGGCCAGGCTGAAGTGGGACCTCCATTCCCAACAAATCTTTTTCCTGTTATCTGACTGCTGGCATTTCTCAGTCTTCAGAACCCTGAGCTTTTATAATCCTTAGCGCTTTCTTGAATTATGGCTATTTAGGTATGTGTCTAACCCTCCCCATTTTGTGAGTTCCTAAAAGCCTTGTTATTCATTCAATACCCTGCACACACACACACACACACACACACACACACACACACACACACCTCAATCCCCACATAGCATCTTGCTCAGGTAGGTCCTCAGTAACTCTTATGGTGATGGATGTGTGGTAGTACATATGACAGTTTTGAGTTCTTTCCATTCATTTTAACTACCAGTCATTGGTATCCTTCATCTATCCCTATTGCCAGGGACAAATCTGAATCTTGGTCAGTTGAAACAGTTTTCTGATTCAGAAGTAAATCTTTCTTGAACTGCTCTTGACCTATTTATGAAAACCTGGAAAGAAGGAGACATGGCCTCATGTTCTGTGCTTGGTTTGCAGGAGTCTTTCAGAGCTGTCTGCTATACTCTAAGCAGAAGGAAGCTTTCACTTCTCTCCTTGACAGGCACAGTAATCTGTGCTAGTTGCTAGTGGCCTAACCATCAAACAGCTCCCAATTCAGCAATTGGGAGTAAGTAGACTTACCAATTCTGGATATGTAGACTGGACGAAGCTTTGAATGCAGAGACCTAATGTGAACCTTGTCTTCTATGGTGACTCGCACAGCACCTTACAAATGCTGTTGACCCACTTGATATATTTGGTTGGTTATGTGTATTATTCATACCCTGGATACTTCTCAAACAGATTTGTGGTAACTAAAAGCTACAGGTACATTATAACCCTTAAGCCATTCAAGTGAAGTTAAAAGACAAAAACAGACAACAGAAATGGCCCAGTGGTAAAAAGACTTGGGGTAGGATCTTAACGTTCATCTCATTTATTCCTGCCAACAAAAGAATGGGCTCAGTATTTTCCACAAACAAGAAAGCCAAGGATTGGAGAGGTTATGCACATGAGAACAAGTCTCACCCTTGTGAATGTCAGAGTCCATGACTCAAACCCAGTACCTGCCACCTCCATGTCTGCACTCTGATCTGCACCACACTATGATGGAACCACAGTTCTGTGCACCCTGCCTGCTCTAGTCTCATGAACAAACCAAAAGATAAAAAAGAGGTGATTTAGAAAAATGCATTACAACAACCCATAAGTTAACTAAAATGTTCTATTCTGTGAAGTTCCCTTAGCCACATTCCACTAATGGAATGTGGGGGGGAAAAGACCCTAAAACTCATCTAGTATTGTGCCCTCTTTTTTTTTCCAGATTAAGGAACTAGGGGAAGTGAGCTGCCCAAAATACACAACATAAATGGTTCATCTGTGCCAGCTTACTCCCTCGAGACTCCTTAGGATCTGGGAGACTCCAACTCCCTTTCTCTCTAGGGATTGGGGCCAAAAACCCTCCCAATGACAGATATCTCTAGTGGACCCCCATTTAGTGAAAGCTTCCTTCTGCTTAGAGTATAGCAGACAGCTCTGAAAGACTCCTGCAAACCAAGCACAGAACATGAGGCCATGTCTTCTTCTTTCCAGGTTTTCACAAATAGGTCAAGAGCAGTTCAAGAAAGATTTAGCAGGCTATGTTTGGTCATGTGTTTTGTTACCTTTGATAATAACCCTTGTTTCAGGTGAAATTTCCATTTGGAGTTTGTGCTAAAATGGTTTTGGAAAGGTAGAAGTGCCCCAATGAGCAGAAAAGTTAGTTACAAGATAATGGATGTAGCAGCCAGTCTGCCAAGGTGGGCCCCCAACAAACTCTGCTTTCTAGGAGTCAATCTCTTGCATAATTGGGTTCTGGTGCATTTGATTCTTAGCTGGCCTTGTGTAACCAATAGAAGACAGTAGAAGTGACATCATGTGACTTCAAGGCTAGATCATAAGAAGCCTTGCAGCCTCCTCCTGGTTCTTTTGAAGTGCTCACTCTTGGGGCTTTCCCTCTCAAAATCCAGCCACTATGCCCAAGAAGCTGAAGCCATCTGGAGAGGCCATGTGTAGGTTTTCTGGTTGACAGCCCCAGCTGAGCTCCCAGCCAACTTTGTAAATCAACTGCTGGTTTTGAGAATGACCCAGCTTCACATCCACCCCAGAGAGCCTTCAGAGACTAATCCCAGCGGACAACCACATGAAAAACCCCAAGGGAAAGCCACCCAGCTGAGCCAAGTCAATTTAAAGAACCATGAGTGACAATAATAGACTGTTATTCTAAATTACTGAATTTTGAGATGATTTGTTATGTAGTAGTAGATAATAGGAGCAGTAGAAAATATCAAAAGATTATTTTTCTCTCCAGTTTCCACAAAATTCAGTGGTAAAACAATCAATATCTACCAAGATCTAGGAGATGGTCAAATTGAAATTTGTTTAAACTCCTTCCTATCCCACCCCAGATGGAGCTGTTTCCAGCTAGGTTATTTCTTTCATTTCTAAGCAAGACACTAGGGATAGAAGGATCTTGAGAAAGGAATGCAATTTAAAAGTATCTGTTGAGACAGGTATTTTGACATTTGAGGGAAGAAAAAACAATTTAGGATGCTTTAAAAGCTTTCCAATGTTTACTTCACTATTATTTCACTCTGAGCTACAGAAAATAATCTTATTCTACTGTCTGGTTGTTTGGAGCAATCTACAGTGGCATGATGGATCCATTAAAGGTATTAATTGAAATATGCAATAGAATATTTTATATATAGGTGACTTACTTTATATCTGCAAAACTGGACCAAGCTAATTTTCTTCTCTTTCAATATTTTTTATTTTCCCTTTTTATTTTCTTTCTCATTCTCGCTTTTCCTTTTATTGCTTCCTCCCTTATTCCTTCCCTTCTTTCCTTTCCTTCTCCTCATGCAGCTTTTTCTTTTCCTCCTTTCCCCTTCCCCTACTCCCTCACCTCCTCCTCCTCCTCCTCCTCCTTCTCCTCCTTTTCCTCTTCTGCCTCCTCCTCTTCTTCTAACAATACCAACCTCTGATGATCTCTTACTGGGACAAGGGAAATGAAACTAGAAGAAGATTCTAGGGCCTCACAAGTGTCAAGTGTCATGGTAGGTGATCTCACATATTTTATTTCATTTCATCTTTACCACAGACCAGTCAAGTGATAATGTTCCTATTGTGCAGATGAGGAAACTAAAGCTGAGATAAATTAAATAACTTCTCCAAATTCACTGAGCTAGAAATAATTGATAAAACAGGAATTAAAACCTTATTCCTTTTTATTCCGAAGACCTTGTTGTTTCCACTAGACCACTTGCATCTGGAATCAATATTTAGTTCCATGGGCTGTGAAAAAGTATACAGAATAACTGTCCAGAGTATCTCCTCATTCCAGAGTCCCTGCCTCTCTTTGGGTATGATTGATAATAAGCTCTCAAGAATTGCTCTTTTGTTCTATATCCCAACCTTGTGGGACTGCTCGCCTCTGCCCACAGGCTCCTTTCTGGGGAACCTATAGATAGTTCTATTAGAAATGGTGGAGTATTTAGAGTATTCAGAAAAACCCCAACTTGATCCAAAGACTAGCTATTTGTTCCCCTCCTTTCTCTCTCAGCTTTGTCAAAAATACAGTTAATTTTGATAGCTCCTATAGATGGATTTAGCAATGTGTTCCTTTTAGACAGGAACTCTTTAAACCTCATTATGTGTCATATTTTTCAGGGGCAGAGGGGTGTTCACTGATAATGAAGTTTTTAGGGCTCCACCCAAAGACCTGATTCAGGAGGAATTTAGATGGGACCTAGGAATTAGATTTTCAAAAGGCACTCACATGATTCTAATGTAGTAGTTCTAAGATTTTGTGGCACATTGCCTAAGGATGAGACAGATCAGTTGTACCTCTGAGTTACTTTAGGGGGAGGATTGTTCCTCTAGGACATTTGTGCAGTGGCAGCTGCCATTTTATAGCCACTCTGGCTCATCTACATCTAAGACCACACTACTCAACTCACCCACAATACTCAAAATACCTCTGTGAGTGGCTCTAAGGAAATGGACTTTGGAGACAGTGCAAATGACTGGAGGAAGGTCTTCCCTGCCTTCACTTACTGGACTGGCCATCGCTGGTAGACAGTTTAGAGAGACAGAGCCCCCTTTTGGCCTCCTGCACCATCTATTTTGAGTGCCCATGACCAAGGACTTTCCTGGAAGGCATGTGGTGACTGTTTTAAAAAGCCTTAGAAGCCTCATCTTTCCTATTTTATTCATTGCCTGAATCTTTAAGACACATGTTCTGGGGCCCATGGCCAACACTATATCTGCTGTCACATCAAATCCCAGGACTTGAATCTGGTTTGCCTCTTTCATTCTATCTATAGGTTTTTACCTCTCAGCTATTACAATCCAAGCAGTAGATGGATTTTGGAAATTGGAGTAAATGGAAGACAGAAAGATAAGGAAGGCATTGGCCACTCCCTGAACGGCCTCCCAGTTTAATGGAATGGCCAGGCTGGTCATGACAACAAGCCAAGAGATTCATGTGATAAAATGAAAATCCTACTAGATTGCTGATGGGAAAGCTAGCACAATGCAAGGGACCCAGGGGAAGAGGCTGTCACTTGCATATGGGCTCAGACCAGGTTTCAAGGAGAACTGTGCTCATCTTAGGAGGATTATGAGACTTGAACAGAGTAATGTGTGTTATGAAGAAGAGAGGTAGCATATTTTAGGAGGTCGGGAAAGAAAGAGCAAATATGGGGAGTTGCAGAAGGACTTGTGCAGAAGAAGAGCCAGGAGTTCACTGTAGTAGAAATTTAGGACCCTGAGAGACAAGAGCTACACATGACAGGTTAACTGAGGGGCAGATTGTTGAAGCATGTGAGTGCTGTGTCTAGTTGTGGGGCCTTTATCCTCTTCATCATGGTGAGCTAGCAGGAAGACTCCAGTCATTCAACAAGTCTTTATGGGACACATCCCCCTGTGTGAGTCCCTGAGAGGATAACGGCACGAAATAAAAAATCAGACAAAAACTCTGCCCTCTGAGAGCTTTCATTCTTGTATGGATTGAAAAACAACAAACAAAATCAGTAAAATAAGTTGTATGTCAGATGGTTCTATGGGCTGTGTCCTCCAAAGATGTGCTGAAGTCTAACCTCTGGTACCTGGGCAGGTGAATGTATTTGGAAATAGTCTTTGCAGATGCAATCAAGTTAAGATGGGGTCATACTGGATTAAGGTGATCCCTAAATCCAATGGCTGATGTCCTAATAAGAAAAACGTGTGAAGACACAGGGACACAGAAACGCAAGGAAGAAGGGATGACAGAGAAAGGGATAAAAGTGATATATTTACAAGCCATGTAACACCAAGTATTGCCAGCAGCCACCACAGCTAGGAGAGCCTGGAACAGATTCTCCATCAGAGCCACCAGCAGGAACCAAGACTGCCAGCGCCTTGATTTTAGACTTCTGGCCTCCAGAACAATGAGACAATATGTTTCTGTAGTTTTAAGCCCCCCAGTTTGTAATTATTTGTTGTCAGTGCCTAAATAAATAAATACAGATGGTAATAATAGCTATGAAGAAGAAAAGACTAGAAAGGGAAATAGGAAATTCCAGGAGGGTGGGAGGAATGCTATTTGAAACAGTGAAGTAATGGAAAGCCTCACTAAGAATAGGGAATAGAGTCCAAGACCTGCATTGATTAAATTTGCAAGTCATTAGATATTTGGGAAAGAGTATTCCAAGTTCAGGGAAAGGGAGCCTCAAATGGAAAGGTCCAGAGGCAAAGCCTTGCCTGTCCTGTCCTAAGGGAAACTGGGAGACTGAAGTGAGGGACAGGGGAAGGAAAGGGCAATGAAGTCAGAGGCATCCCTCATGTCATGTGAGGTCTAGTAGGTCATTATAAGGACTTTGCTTTACTCTGAGAAAGATGAGGGACTTGTGTAGGGTTGTGAGTAACGTGACAGTCTGCTTATGATTTAACAGAATCACCCTGTGTTGAATCATGGAAGAGACTCAAAGCTGAGTCAGGGCAGCCAGTGAAAAGACTCTTAGAGCAATTCACAGAGAAGGTGATTGTGTCTTGAGCCAAGGAGGTGGCATAGGAGTTGGTGAGAAGTGTTCAGATTCTGGATTTAAGTTGAAGGTAGAGTCAACAAGATTTACTGGTGGGTTACATATGGAATGTTAGAGAAAGAGAGGGGTCAGGGATGACACCAAGATTTTTGCTTGGGTCATTGAAAGGATGGAGTTACCATTTATCATCTGGAGAAGAAGGTGAGAAGATCAGGTTTGAGAGGGAATAGCATGAGTTCAGTTTTGGGTATGCTGAATTTGACATACTTACCACACTTCTAAGTGGAGATACTGAATAGACAGCAGTATATTTCCATCTAGAATTCAGTAATGTCAGGCTAGGCTAACAGTAAAATATTGGGGTATGGTTAATATACATGGTATTTAAAGCCATGCCTGATGAAATCACACTAGAAAAGAAGCTCAAGGTTTGGGCCCTGCAGTACCCAACCTCAAGATGGGAAGGAGTTGAGGCAAAATCAGTAAAGGAGACTAAAATGGCTCTGCTAGCAAAGGAGCAGGAAAACTCGAAGTGCTGCTATCCTGGAAGCCAGGAGAACATTCTCTAAAATGGAAGGAGTTGCTTATGGGTTAGGTGTGAAGAATACTGAAACCGACCACTGGATTAACACTATGAGCCCATTAGTGACCTTGATGAGAGCAGTAGCAATGAGTGAAGGAAGAAAACACCATCAGCGTGATTTATAAAGACAATTTGAGGACTTTTGTTGTAAAGAGCAGCAGAGAAATATGGTTATAGCTCAAGAGGGAAGGGTGATCATGAGGGGATTTGTTTTAAGTTGAAAGGAATAATGGCATCAGTGTAAGATGATGGAAGTGGTCTGGGTGAGAAAAAGAAACTTTTTGATTTTTTTAAAATTGATTTGCTTATGTGTAATATGTGTGTGTGTGTGTGTGTGTGTGTGTACACACAACTTCTCTGATCCTCCCAAAATACAATTAACCCAAAATTTAGTCCATTCACATTCCTATGGAATAAATAGGACCATACTTTGTATGACCCCCACCTCTCTATAAGCCAGTGACCCACTATAATAGTTTGATGTGACTCCCAGACCTGTGCAGTGCACATCACATCTATCCTATCAGTGAACTCTTCCATCAGTACTTTCACTAAGATGGACCCCACAAGAATTATATTTGTCGGAAACATAGACTCTCCTTTCCAGGAGAAGTGCTAACCTATTGCTCTGTTCTGGAAAAGGTGAATGAATAATGACTTCTGGGGTTTAAAAAGGAAAACTTGCCAGAACCCATTGGTGGATTTCTTAGAGAAGGAAGTAGGGTGGTAATGCTGTGTTTCCGAGCTGGAAGATTCCAGTCTTGACTTGGTGCTTTCTGGCTGACAGGCCCTGGAAGTTGGTTGCACAGGAACTGAGAAAGCTGAGCATGGAAAGCCTTACTCTCAGCTGACTTTAGGTCAAAAGGCATGAAGAGCATGTCCTTCAAGGACCAAGTACAGATAGATGCCTAGATCAGGAAGCATGATTACAGCCAAGCATCAGCATCACAGACCACACTGCAGGAGGCCAGTCTTCACAGTGACATCCTCTGAAAACCAGCCCTAATCTGCTGCATCTTTCGGGTCAGGAAGCTGGATTGACATCCTTCCCCAACAGAGACAATCCACAGTTGACGTTCCTGAGACTCTAAGGGTTTTCAAACAGTTTGGGAGATGAGCAACCACAAATGAGATCCTGGATTTCTTTGTATTAAGATCCATAGGGGTGCAAATGATCAGCTGGGAAAAATGAAAAAGGATATGATGATGTAATACTACGATTTTATGAAGATTTTATCAGTTACTTTATTTATATTTATATACATGTATAAATACACACCGTTAGAGCACCTGGGTGGCTTAGTTGATTAAGCATCTGACTTAACCTCAGGTCATGATCTTGCAGATTGTGAGTCCAAGCCCTGCATCCGGCTCTGTGCTGACAGCTCAGAGCCTGGAGCCTGCTTCAAATTCTGTGTCTCCCTTTCTCTCTGCCCCTTCCCCACTCATGCTCTGTCTCTCTCTCACTCTCTCTCTCTCAAAAATAAGCATTCAAAAAAATTTAAATACACACCTTTAAAGAAATGAACATATCTTTTATATATGTAAACATGTATGTATCAATAGATAATCCTGTACATGTTACATTATTTTGTGACTTTCATTCTGCTTTTATTTTTAACACTCTAAGGTATCTATTTTGAAGTCTACTTTTTCTTTTTAGCCACTGTGAAAGTTTTCTAAGGTATCCAACCATGCCCCATTAATGAGCCTTTGCAATGCTTCTGCTTCTTTACTGTTACCAACACTATTGTGTCTAACATTTTACACACATGCCTTTATGCGCTTGAGCAAGATTACCATAGGATATGTTATTAGGAGTGGAATTGCTGAGCCCAAAAGTCACAAGCTTGTAATTTTAAAGGATTCTGCCAAATTATTCTCCCCAGAGCTGTCTCCCTTCCACATCAGTATAAAATGCTCCTCTTCCCAGTTAGGTTTGCCATATTTGGATATTCTATCTTTAAATTTTCTGCCAATCTGATATGTGAAAAGGGCTTATTGTTGAATAAATTTGCATTTCCCTCATTTCTAGTGAAGTTCATCACCTTTTCATATGTTTATTTGCCTTTTGTGTTTTTATGTGAATTGCCTATTCATAGCTCTTGCTCTTTTTCTCTACTAGATAGGCTGCCTTTTTCTTATTGATTTTTATGAATTTGTTATATATATCATGAATATTAACCAGTTTCCTTTTTAGATGTTGAAAATATTTTTCCATTTTATCATTTTTCTTTTATATGTATTTATAGTGATTTTTACTGGTATACAGAAACTTCCATTTTTAAGATATAAAATCTGTAAATCTTTTCCTTTGTGGTGTCTGGGTTTTGTTCTTGCTTGGGAAAGCTTCCTTCAGTAGAAGATTATGTAAACATTATCCTATTAATTTAATCATGGGGGATTTTTTTTTGGCATTTATGTCTATAATCCATCTCAAGATTATTTTTAGTCTATCTTTGAAAAAGAGATCTATCTAACATTTTCCAGTTACTCAATTCCTTGAATAAATCTCCTATCCCCACTAATCTGAAATGCGGCTTAAGTCCCTGCCTGTGGATAGGCCTGTACTATGCTTTCTCTTTTAGTTTCCCTGATTTCTTCAGGTACCAATACCACAGGGTTTAATTGTTGCCATCCTATTATTCTGTATGTTGCACACCTAACACTTCTTTTTCTTCATGTGAAGAAAATCCGGAGAAAAGGAGAAGTTCTTCAGCTCATACAAGAATCTCGTGGGGTAATCAAAATAAATGTTTGGATTACAGAAGATAATAGATCAAGGGCTTTTGTAGGTCTCACCCATTTTGCAGATGTGGATCCTGGTGCCCAAAAAGCTGAGTTTTGTGTCTCACGTCTCTCTGCCAAATTAAAGTAGAGCCAAGAATAAATTTCACTATTGGAAAAGAATGTGGAAAAAAAATGCGACAGCAGTTTGTAATTCATCCCAGTAGTATGGACTGTTGTCATTCCTCAATGGCTGGGATAATTCCAGGACTTTTTCTGAGTCTTACCAGGATTCTTGGGGTCACATCTACTGCTGTTCTATAACTAGTGAAGTGGCCCCCAAACTTGTCTACTCATCAAAATTAATAATAGGGAACTCTTTAAAAATAGTTTTTAAATATTAGTATTAAAAATTAGGTCCTAGACCTTACCTTGGATCTATTGCTTTAGAATCTCAATGGGATTAGGTTTTGGAATCAGATTTTTGAGATTTCTATGGGTAATTCTGATGTACCATCAGCTTTGGGAACCACTGTGTTTTTATACCTTTTTACATTCTTGAAAAATGGGTAAGTGGACAGAAAATGTGAAAAGGTTTACTGATCAATGAAAGACCTTCAAAACATACAGTGACTTGTAAGAGATCGGCTTTAAAATGATTTGTTAATTGTCATTCAAAAGAATATGTTTGCAGCATCACAACGATGCTGTGCCCTTGAACCCTGGATGGTGTGTCTGATGGGCAGGTGGCCAGTGAAATGTGTGCTTGCTTCAGTCTGTCTCTTTGAGACCAATCTGTTCACAAGTACCTTGAAGGGGTTGAGGTAGTTCTGTTAACGCATTATAGAGAATAAGTGCTGTGTTTATAAATGGAAGAATTACCCTGGGGTAGGATCGTCAGGGAAGAATAAATAGGTTTCACAATAGCAACCATTTGCTGAGCACTTATTTTGAGCCAAGAACTGTGCTGAATGCATTAACCACATTTATCTTATAAATGCTTACAACGTGTCTATCACATAGGAATTTGTTTTTAGTCAAGATAGACTAAATATGATGAGGTAGCAAACAATCTCAAGATACCAGTAGCTTAAAACAACAAAGGTTTAGTTCCTGCTCATACGTCATATCCATTTGAGGTTTGGCAGGAACTCTCTTCCATGTCATTTTCACTCAAGGACATTGGCCGATGAAGTCCCGACCATCTGGCTTGTAACTGGTTGCCAAAGCTCAGAGAAGGGAAGACACAGAAAGGTGCACCAGGTTTTATATATGTCCATCTTGAAGTGACCCAGCTGCGTCCACTCTTTGGCCAAGGAAATTCACAAAGTGAAATGAACTTAACAGGATCTGGAAATGAAATTTGTTCAAGTGACAGGTATCACAGAACTGAAAATATTGGTGAGCTGCACTGATAGCTGACACGGTATTGTATTTTTTTTTTATCCCTTACTTTAAAATCAAGGAACTGCCTGTTATAATGGCTAAAATTTTTTAAATCTGCTAACACCAAGTGCTGACAAAGACATGGAGCAATCCGACATCTCATGGATTGCTGGTAGGGATGTAAATAGTACAGATGATCTTGAAAAATAGACCAGCAGTGTCTTTTGAAGGTAAACATATACTTAACCATATGGACCAGCAATCTCTTCTGGGTTTTTACCCTAGAGCATTGATTCTCTACTGAGAGCATTTTTGCCCTGCCCTCCCTGGAACATTCAGCAATGTGAGGAGACAATTTTCGTGGTCACACTGGGTCAAAGGATGCTACTGGTATCTAATGGATAGATCCAGTGATGCTGCCAAACATCTTACACAGCACAAATAACCTCCTACATCAACATATTATCCCACTTAAATCTCTGCTTAACACACAATATACAGTCATTGAAAAATTCTGTACTAGAGAAATGAAAACTTACATTCACATGAAAACTTTCCCATAAAAGTTTATGAGATCATTATTCATAATAACTAGAAAAAACCTAATGTCCTTCATTGAATGAATGGATATACCTATACAATAGAATACTGCTCAGCAAAAAAAAGAAAGGGAAGGGAAGGGAAGGGAAGGGAAGGGAAGGGAAGGGAAGGGAAGGGAAGGGAAGGGAAGGAAAGGAAAGGAAAGGAAAGGAAAGGAAAGGAAAGGAAAGGAAAGGAAAGGAAAGAAAGAGCTGCTGGTGGGTCCAACAACATGGGTGAAGCTGAATTGCATTATACCAAACAAAAGAGACCAGTCTCAGAAAGTTTTTTACTGGATGAGTCCATCTATATGATGTTCCAGAAAGGACAAGACCACAGTGATGGAGAAGATGAAGAACAAATCAATGGTTTCCAGGGGTAAAATGTGGCAAAGATGATGAAATTGTTCTGTGTCCTGATTTTGGTAGTGTTTGCATGAATCCACACATGTGCTAAAACTCATTGAACTATACGCTTCCCAAAAAAGTTAATTATATGTAAATCACTTTTAAAGTTAAAAAAAAAAACATGAAGGAATGTGGTCTGAGAGACTTGTCTATGACACAGAGCTTGAAGTGGCAGATCAGGGAATAGAACCCAGATCCGTTATGACTTCTTCCGTTTACATAAAGCTGTGCACAGGGAAGGACTCTGAGCAATAAGCAGAGCTTAAATGACGTTTAGGATAAAAGTATTTGTCATTCAGTCTTATTGACTGCTGAGAGTGTTAAGTTTACTGATGGTGCCTTGCATACCCTTATAATAATACCCTGGCTCTCTGTCTGCCTACGAATGCAAATCCACTCCGACTAGCCTTCCCTGCACCCCATACAGGATGCCCAAGTGTAAGTATGGAGGCATGCCACCAAGGGGAAAGACCTAGTTCAATATCCAATACCCTTAGGTAAAGCAGACATTCTGTAGGAGTGATAGCGCAGCCACTGAATTTTGTGTCACAGTGTTATTCCAATTCACATTTTTGTTTCATTTCCTAGGACTTCATTTTGCAATACTTTTGCAGTTTTTAGCTGTGATAGTGAGCAGTTGCCTGAGGTTTCAGAAACAAAACCAGGAAGAGCTGAGCACCAGTGTTTCCAGCACATTTTACATCGAGGTTAATATAATACACCATGTTAATAATGAGGTCATACTCATGAATGTAGCTCTCTCTCACATGGCTTTCTTGGTACATGTGGTCAGAGGCTATTCTCATCAGCTCTACCCACCTCCTGACATTTTAATCACAGAAACAATTACTAATGCTTAGGAAACAACTCAAAAAGGACTTGAATAAAAGAGCAGAGGAAAGAGAACTGAGTTTTGTTTTGTTTTTTAATAGTTACTCCCAGAGTAGATGCTCAGGTGGCAACATTTTAAAATGAAATTAATAAGATAATATTGGGGTTGGATACCACCTCCACTAGGAATAGTCATATATTAATGCAAAACTGATTCTTGGATCCCATGGAAAACTTTCCCAAGCCATGCCATGTCGGGTCCTGCCCCGGCCAGAAGGGCGGAAAATCCTTGCGGGTTTGTGATCCTGAGGGAGGGAGAGAAAAATAGGGCAGGAAGGGGACGCACAGAGAGGCAGACAAGCGGTTTCTGGTTCTTGATCCTGAGAGAGGGAGAGAAAGGGCAGGAAGGGGCACACAATGCCAGCTTCTGTCAGTTTCCAGAAGGGATGGTCTTACCTCCCAAGTTCAGCAACTACTCTACAGTTCTGCCCATGAAGGCCACAGTCTTATAACATTGTTTGGCATCCTTTGAACATTTGCATGCATAAAAATGGACTTAGAGCAATGTTCTGGATTCCCAGAGAATGAATACACCCCCACATTTCCCCCACATTCTGCACAGAAATGTCATAAAACAGATTATGCTGATTATAAGCCATAATGAGCTGGGTCTTTCTCTTCCATCAAGAAAGGAATGATGAAGAGTATGAAAAGAATTGATTAATGTTCCAAGTCACTCTGTGGAATAGCCCCTACCCTTTTTGCTGGGAGAAGGAGAAGGTATTTCCATTCCAGAAGCTCATGTGAGCACAGAATCATAGCGGTGCTTTGTAGGGAAAAATCACCACTGCCTCTATCTTCCTTAGGTCTTTAACATGCTATTCCCTAGCTGAAGATGCCTGTCCTTTTCTTCTCCTAATGAAAATCCTGTTCCTCACAGTTCAGATTCTGTCCTGTATGAGACACTTTCTCAAAATCTCTACAGTTAGAATTCATTTTTCTTTTTCTTTTTTTTTTTTGCTTATATTCTCCTTCAAAGTACACATTTCTTATTGGCATCAACAATTGTGTACACATGTTTTTCTGGCCGTAGATGATGAGCTCTTTGAGGGCAGTGTGGTAGCTCATTTATGTCTGTAACTCTGCTTGCATAACAAAGAGCCTGTCACCTACAGATGCTCACTAAATAATACTGGTATTAGCAAGTGTGCTTTCCCTCCAAAACTCCAGGGAGGGAGTTAGAGGGGGAGAAAGGAAAGAGAGAGGTGAGAAAAAATGAAGGAAGGAAGGAAGGAAGAAAGGAAGAAAGGAAGGAAGGAAGGAAGGAAGGAAGGAAGGAAGGAAGGAAGGAAGGAAGGAAGGAGGATAGGGGAGGACCTCTGCTTTTTTTTCATGTTTATTTATTTATTTTTGAAAGAGAGAGAGAGAGAGAAAGAGCAAGAGAGAGGGTGAGCACAAGTGGGGAAGGGGCAGAGAGAGAGGAAGACACAAGGATCTAAAGCAGGCTCCAGGCTGCAGGCTCCAAGCTGTCAGCACAGAGCCTGACGTGAACTGTGAGATCATGACCTTAGCCAAAGTTGGATGCTCAACTGACTGAGCTACCCAGGCGCCCCAAGGACCTCTACTTCTCAGCTTATTCATTGTTTGGCCTGAAGGTTGGGGGTACATATGGCTTTGTAGGAAGGCAGATAAGAGAATCACTTTAAAACCTCTTAGAGCTGCATACTGAGAATCTTCTTTTATGACATAACTGTAATCTCTCTGTATTTCCCATTTATGAGTCATTCTTCTTTAGGGATACACATATTCTCCATGAGAAGTGTTCACCAGAAAGATTGTCCTTGGCAGAGCCATTGATGAGAAAATAAAACATTGTTTCATTTGATGTGCCTGTGCCTTCTTGAGAGCAAATGCTTCCATGATGCAAACACCTTAATCACTTTGTGTTTCTCCAAGTGTGTCAATAAGTGCTCATATATAATATATGTGTGCTTACAGCATATATAATATATATAGCTGTATGTAGTGTTTGGTATTCCATGCCTGAAAGAACAGCTGATTTATTTCATAGCTTTTATGGACTGTTTTATTATTCTCAACAACATCACATCCATTCTCTTTGCATGCATATTTTATAGCACCTTGATGGACTTATTTGATTTGACCCAGTGTTTTGATGACAGCACGGCTATAGGAGGTGCACATTAACTTACACAAATCATTTGCTCAAGTCACTTCAGAGTGTGATCCTGCCCTCAGGTGATTTGTGGACTGCCAGCCCTTTCATGATGGGCAAAATAGCATAGCATGTCCTATAAAGCCATGGCCCAAGAAAAGCTATTGGTGATTCCTGGACCAGCAGGGCAATCTCCTAGGAGGGGCTGCTAACTGTGTAAGTATAGTCAGTCTTGCCAGAATTATATCATTGGCTTCAGTTCCCTGTGATTCTTTTCTCCTAGCATTCACGTTCCTTATAGGGAAAGTGTTAAGGCAGAGCATAGTGGTTGTACTTCAGATTCTTGAATCTGAAAAGATTGTGCCACAGTGGAGCAGTCTTAATAAATGCTAATTTTAAAAAATGACTTGGGAAGAAAGGTCTCAGGCTTGATTTTGGATACTTCCTGACCTCTGCTTTTATCTCCATCTGAGAAACCAGACCTAAATGCCAAGGTTTACATCCTTCTCTTTTTGGTGCCCTAGTTTTTACCTGGCTAGTTTTATTCTTTGTACCCTAGGAAACGGAAGTTTCTTTGTAGTGATGTAGCCTTCTATCCTTATCACCATAGTGTAACCTCAGATGATCTCACCTGGCTTCATTTAAAAACACCCTTGGTGTAGTGACAGTCTATGGAAGTTTGCCTGATGCCCAGAGTAATTTGTTCTATAAAGGTCAGTGTTTATGCTGGATTGCAGAATCTGAAGCACATTCATTCATTCAGCACGTGCCTTCTTTTAGCATACTTTTTTGGCAGTCTAGTAAGGTCTGTGAAAATGCACATTTCTGCATAAGGGAATCTCTAGATAGAAGGCTCAAGTGCACATTAAACATCAAGGAGACCCACTTTAAAGAAGCTTATGATCTTGCCATGGATATTACCATGGATGTAGACATCTCTGTCATCTGCTTTGGGAGCCCAAAGAGTGCAGTGACAAACTCCATCTGGGGTAGTTAGGGCTGGTCTTCCCAAAGATTTGATATCCAGCTTTTCTCATCCCCCCACTTTTTCTGCCCTGTCAGATAAGCTCCTTTTCCTGCATTCCCTCTTCCTGAGTCCAAGTGGCTCTGTCCAGGGTTCTGAAACCTACCTTCTCTATGACCATTTTATGAAATAATATCAGGGATCTGGAAGAGATTTGAAGTTCCAGGTGAGTTTTGCATTGTTTCCTGATGAGCTCTTATACTGATTAGATGTGAGGGCCATGCCAGTAAATTTACACATCAAGAAACTGAAACTTTTAAGAGGTCTGGTAACTCAGCCTGGATCACAAAGTAAGTTCATGGCCAAGGAGACCAGATCCCAGTCTTCTTGATCCTGGTGTGATGCAGCTAGTCTTTCCATGGCAGCAAGTTTCCTCTGATCTCCTCCCTTTGTCTTCAAAGAGTCTCCCTCTGCATTTGAAATGGTCTGTGATTGGGTTTGTGGTCACAAGAGAATACACAAGAGAATTCAGTGTTCAAGACTGAAGTTTTCACTGTTTAACTTCAATAGACATGAACTTCTTAACCTTGAGGTTATATTATTCTTTTGTGTCTATCCTTAATTAGCAAATAATGATTCCCCCCCCCTTTTTTTAAGAGTTTCTTTCTGATGTTTTTCCCTTTGTGTTTTTTGTTTTAATACTATGATAAGCATTGACATCATCCTGTGTCATCATATTTTGAATGGTTTTAGAGGTGCATAACTCTCCTTAAAAGTACTATATTCCTATTAAAAATAGTAAGCATAAGTTAAATTAGACATGATTTTGACTTTGAATGTTTGTACATGCATGCTTATGTATGTGTGTGTATATGACTTCTTACAAAGCTTTTAATAAAAAGATTTAGGCTTCATAGCTAAGTTGGAATTCCTTCCCATAAGATTTCCCTGAGAATGACCATAAGTGTGTAGCATCAACCGTCTTGGGCAGGCACTAAGGAAGTCAAGTGACTGTGTAAGCACTGAGCTGTATCCAACAAAGTTGCTCACAGGTGTTGTATGTAAAGGAGGGTCTTAACATCAAGCAGGAGATGTCAAAGTACTAGGTGGTCAGTCTGAGCAGTGCTAGGCCGGGACTGAAAAAAGGTGGGGGGAGGGAATAAATCTTTCAGTTGGAGATTAGAGAAACCGCTAAATCAAGGGCACAACTCTGGAGAGTTTATTAAAAGGGAGTCTATCAGATTGGGAGGCATATCCCCAAAATCCAGACAAGATTGTGCAGTGCTGGGCTAGATCTTGTCATCTTAGCCATGGAGTGCCTCTTATGGGGGACATGGCACCCCCATCCTGGGTGGGGCAAAACACAGCACACTTAAAGCATCAGCACGTCCTGCGTGGTGGGTCAGTTTGTTTCAGAAGCAGTGCACAATCATACATTTATAACCTACGGCAGCAAAAATAATTTGAGCATTATGAGAAAAGTAGAAGAGATTCTAGTGCTTTGTGTAAGAACCTTCAAATTCCCATTTCATTAAAAATTCCTCTCTGCAGCTGGTAGCAGAGATTACCATGGTTCACCATCTGTGCGGATTAATGTTTACTAAAAATGAGAGAGGGAGAAGGAGAGAGCAGCACGTAAGATGAATGGTTTCCCAGATATAACAGAAAGCCAAAGGAGAATATCTTTCCCTGAATTTTCTTTCTCTTTTCTCTTTTTTCTCCTTTTTTTTTTTTTTTTGGATCTTACACCTGTTTTATTTGAATCTTTATAGAATTGTTTAAGGAAAACTCAGAGTTATTTATTTTTAAAAGACTGAATAATGTAGAAACTATAAACCATCAAACTGTTTAGATTTACATTTACGCAAAATGCACATTGAGAGGCTTTTAAAATTTGTTGGAAATAACTGGGCACCTTTGGCACTTCCCTTTTAAATTTCCCATTCTGGGAAGATTTCTTCCTGCTCCTTGCAGCTTGGGTTCACAAGGCAGAACCTCACATCCCGTCTTGAGGGACCAGAGACTGTCAGTTGCCTCCAACTCTGAAGCTAATCACTTACAAAAGTGCATCTCATCTGTAGGCTGACTTAGTTTCAATAGATCACTGGTTGGTTGCTTCCCAGTATCTGGAGTTTCTGGTGAACTAATGAAACATCGTAGATAGCTTTTTGTCCCCTTACTTTCTCTTTTCTTTGTTGAGCACTTGCTGCGTGAAAGACACAGACTTTGCATTACTTGCATTTTCTTTTAATCCTTACAGTCACCTAGAGGAGTAAACATTATTAGCATTCCCATTTTGTTGTTAGGGAGGACAGAGATCTAGAGAGTTTAAAGAACTCTCTGCCCGTCAAGAAACGAACACATGTTGAAATTGATCTCTGAAGTCGAACTGTCAACCACGACACCCTACTGTCTCATTCAATGGTTAGGTTATTTCCAATTCTATCTGGGTGCTTTAGACCCAGTCTCAATATTGGGAATCTCATTTCCTTGCAAATCATGCTTTTTCCTCTCAATATGCCATGAGTCATCATTACCAGGAGCAGAGAGCATCTCACTTACTGCAATTACACTTGCTAATCAATTCTGCATCACTGCCCAGTGCTATAAACGTCTAGTTACCTGTATTCTATTGACATGTGGCCTCATTTCTTACTGAAATGGGCAGTAGTCTCAATTTTAGAGGCCCTCTTTCTAATAGCACAGGGGAGCCAAGGAAATATGTCAATCTTATTGCCAGCCAAACAGAAATAAACCAGTGTAGTCATTTCTCATAGTGGAGATTCATCAGCTGAGTGCAAGCCAGGTATTTCTGAGTTTTAACTTTTCAGTCAAGGGGACTGTTTCTGAGGAACTGTGCTTCCTACAATTATTTTCAGCTTTTCCCTTTAATTTTTCTGTTAATACTTATCTAATGTGCATTAAAAATATTTTCATTGTTTCTTTACCAGGTCTAAAAACCATTAAATGCGGAAACATTTCTACTAAGTTTTTATAAGTAAACATCATAAGCCATGCAACTATGTTAGAAGACATCTGGCATTGGTTCCATGGCTGTCTGGGTAGGCACAGGGGAGGTGGTATGATAAGGCCTGAAAATTAAATAAACCAAAAATGGTGCCCTCCTGTTATCTCTAGAGGAATCAGAAAGTCTAGGGAGTATCCTGAGTGACCGTCCAGTCCAGGTGGGCAATGCTTTCCAGGGTGCAGAGGGAGCAAGGGCTTTTAGGAAGGAGAAGTCTTAGCATCTCTTAGTTACTCTTCCCAGAAAAATTTAGTGACTGGGGATATGCTGGAAGGATGGTCCAGTCTTGAGGAGAGACTGACAAGAGCCAGATGAGGAGGATACTGGAAAGAGACAGAATAAAACTAGCTGCCAGGATGAATAACTGCAGGGAAGGAGGATAGTTATGTGGAGAGGCTGTTTCCTGAGCTCTGGTCCACCTTGAGGCAAGGCATGGAGACTGCATACAAATTTCAGAGCCTCCTCCCTGCTGCAGGGATGCTTCTTAACTTAATGCCTCACTGGGGCTTTATTGGCTCAGATCTGGAGACTGGGGTGGAGAGGGGGGGTCTTTAATCAGGAGAAGACAGATTAGGATTAAGAAGTGTAGCAATGGGTTGAACGGGGGCAGTCAAGAGCTAGCAGGACATGACAGAGATTTCTAAAACATTACCTTTTTTTATTTGGTAATTGCCTATTTTTCTTTCCTCTCTAGTTTTGCTCCTTTAATCTTTCTTGACAGTGAGTCTCCAGGGGCACAGTCATCATGGAGACAAGGGAAGCCAGCAGCTCATTCACAGCAGCATTTTTCCATCTACCCCATTCAGCCTTCTGTGAATGTTGCAAAGGGGTGTGAAGTCTCAACTTTACAGACCTATGTGGTTTCCTAGGTCCACACCTTTGTCAATGCCTACAGGCTTGCCCAATTTTGGCATTTGCCAGGACTTGGTATACAGACAGCCTAATGCCGTTGTACATGGGAAGAACATGGGCCAGGGAGTTCCACAGTAGTGGTCTTAAAGCTCACCTCTAGCATTAGGGTGCCTGGATGGCTCAGTCAGTGAAGCATTCAGCTCTTGATTTCAGCTCAGGTCATGATCTCATGGTTCATGAGATCGAACCCTGCACTGGGCTCTGTGCTGACAGTGCAGAGTCTGCTTGGGATTCTCTCTCTCCCCGCCTCTCTCTCTGCTCCTCCACCATTTGTGCTCTCCCCCCCACCCCCACCTTTCTCTCAAAAGCTCACCTTCTAGCACTGATGAGATGTGGGACCATAGGCAAGCTATTTGACTACCCCTCATTAAGGGTTAAAATGAAACAACACACACAAAGTGCATACTTCAGGGTCTGGCTTTGAGTGCATATAGGTTCCCTTTCTCTCCTTTCTGTGGCCACAGACACTTTGCTGTGGCCTGGCACCCTGAGGAACATCTACAGCCCACTCTGGAGGGATAATGTTATCATAAACACATCTTTTAAATTTTTTCATTAGCAAAGAAGGGTCTTAGTTGAAAAAAAGAAAACAAAATGCCCTGTAGATTCATTCCATAGATTAATAGTGAACACACATTGATATTGATATTGATATATTCCAAGCATAGATTTAGGAATTGGAGATAGAGTCTTGAGTAAAAGTAAGTGAAAACTCTTGCTTCATGTGGTTTACATTCTAGTGGGGGGGAGGGGGGCAGGCCAACAAATAGGCAAATAAGATAGTATGCTGGAATGGTTGTAAATACCATGGGGAAAGTAAAGCAGAGAGGCAAGATGAGGAGTCCCAGGGTACAGTGGAAGAATTTGGATCTTGAATATACCAGTCACACTTCAGAACATCTCCATTGTCCCCTAGACTTTAGGTTCCTCGAGGCAAGAAACTGTGCCTTCTAGGGGCTCCTGGGTGGCTCAGTCATTTAAGCATCCTACTTTGGCTCAGGCCATGATCTCACAGTTTGTGAGTTCAAGCCCCACATCAAGCTGTCAGCACAGAGCCTGAAGGATCCTCTGTCCCCTTCTCTCTCTACCCCTCCGCCACTTGTGCTCTCTCTATCTCTCTCAAAAATAACCATTAAAAAACTTTTTTCTAAGTAAATAAATAAGAAACTGTGCCTTCTTAGTACTGGCCTCCACAGCACATCATCTGACACAAGAAGAGACACTCAGTAACTGTTTGTTGAACCCAACTACATACCTCAGATCTCTCCCTCTCTCTCTCTCTCTCTCTCTCTCTCTTTTTCACCAGTGGGCCTGTTTGACACCTGAAATACTGGTTTGCGTTAACAGCTCCACTGGTGTGCCTCAGTTTGACAGGCTGTAAGTGCCAGACCTGCAGGTTGCTTATTGATTTAACTAATAGTAAGTAATGGAGTGACAACTGGAGTGACATTAATATAATGCGGAGAGGAGTGAGCGCCAGGATTGAAACACTGTCAAGCATCAAGACACCTCTGCCGCTGGGGGAGGAACCTCATTTTCTTACGTGGGGTTTTCTGCCTCACTTCCTTAGCTCTGAGCACTGTAAAATCCCATTGAAAAGGTGTGAAAGGCAAAGCCAGAGTTTTAAAGAGGAACTCAAAGTCGGTTTCATGGTAGTAAAGAATGGTGATAGTGGGAAGAACTCAGTGAAAATAAGAGAAAGTAGAAGAGGAAATGGAATAAGGGATGTGAAAGCTTCAAACACCAGAAATAAACCTATCCCCCAAAATAAAGGGAATTGTCCAACTCTTTTTCTTTTCCTGTGAGGTTAAAACAGTAGCCTTGTTTTGACTTTTACTGCTTATTCTGTTACTTATTCAGCAAATATTTACTGACCACCTACTATGTACTCTACTAAGCACTCAGGATGATCTCTATCCCTGTGTAATAAAGAATTAGGCTGACCTTTGTCCCACATTCCAGGGAATTAACCACTAAACCCTTGGAAGTTCCTGAGTGATAGGAGTGTCTTTGTTATTCATAGTAGACCCCTTGGACCATACACCTACACTTGATAGTTTATGCTAATGTGGAGACCCAGGATGGGAGCTGCCTATGCCCGAAAAACCAGGCATGTGATTGGCTTTGATCCACTTGAGGGGCGCCTGGGTGGCTCAGTCAGTTAAGCGTCGACTTCGGCTCAGGTCATGATGTCACAGATTTTGGGTTTGAGCCCCACGTTGGTCTCTGTGCTGACAGCTCAGAACCTGGAGCCTGCTTCAGATTCTGTGTCTCTGCCTCTCTCTTCCCCTCCCCTGCTCATGCTGTCTCTCTCTTTCTCAAAAATAAATAATAATAAAAAAAAAAAAACACATGGTCCACTTGATATCAGTCGAATGCTGAGAAGGGAAGAAGAGCTAGAGACTGAGTACAGCCAGGAAGCCAATGATTCAATCAATCATGCAGGTATAATGAAACCCCAGTAAAATCTCTGGGCACCAAAGTTCAGGTAAGTATTCATGTTTGCCTGTATTCTGTATGTCATCTCACACTGACGTGCCATGAGGCATCTGAGGATGATGGGAGCTTCTCATCTGGAACCCTCCTAGACTTTAGCCTATGTATTTCTTCTTTGGTTGGTTCCTGATTTGTATTCCAATCGTGAGTACAGTGCTTTCCCGAGTTCTGTGATTTGTTCTAGTGAATTATCAAGCCTGAGGGAGTCTGTGAGGACACCCTGAATGTGTAGGCAGCTAGTCAGAACTGAGGGTGGCTCAGGGGACCCTGAACTTGTGGCTGGTCTCGGAAGTGATGGCAGTCATGCTCTTAACCTGTGCTCTTAACCTTAATGCTGAAGTCTGGCTACCTCTGGGTGGTCTCTCAAGTAGCTCTAGTCTAGCCGAGTGATGAAGATCAAAACTGCATTCATAATGCAGTGAGAAAGCTGTCTGCTCACAAGCGTAGGCTTAGTCGTGGGAGAGCAAAGTCGGTGCCATCTAACTAACTCATTGGGGATAATGAGAGGTAGCCTTCTGCACAAAGTGAGCTGAATTCAAGTCCATATCATAATTAGCAAAGTAAGGCAAGGACAGAGAACACTCATGGATCAGCTTTCAGAATCAACTTTGTACCATCTGAATTAATGACAATAATGCTCATAACAAGAAAAGGAATCACAACTAAAATCTCTTGCACTATTTGTATGAGAAATGTGCTTTGTGTTTATTGACTCATTTAATCTCCACCACACCTTTGTCAGGAAGGAGTTGTTGGGGTGTCTGTTTTCCAAATACATCTGATACTTAAATAAACAATGTGGCCAAAGTCACACAGCTACTAGGTTGGCATGCCTTTGCTTCACTCTTAGGTTTCTGTCATGGAATGAGTGTTTGCATTTCCCCCAAAATTCATGTTGACGCTCTAACTCCCAGCGAGGTGGTGTTTGGAGATGGAGCATTTGGATGGTAGTTAGGGTTAGAAGAACATATGAGCGTGGAGCCCTCCTGGTCAGATTAATGCCTCATAAGAAGGGACACCAGAGAGCTCACTCTCTCCACACAGATGAGCTGAGGAAAGGACACATGAGCATAAGGAGAGAGCCCTCCTCAGAACCCTGACCTCAGACCTCCAGCCTCCAGAACTGTGAGAAAAGATGTTTATATTGTTTGAAGTCACTCAGTCTATAGCATTTTGTTTTATGGTATTTCAGTGTAAGACATCTTGGGTCTTTTGGAACAAAATGGCACACCTGGAAGTGGGGATGGTGTTAGGGCTGAGGCCAAAAAACAATGGAGTCTCGTTAAGTGCTGCCTTTGTCTAAAACCTGTCTAATCTGACCGAATCGAAGCTGTAAGTGTCTACTATACCATGTCCTCACTCACTGCACTATTTGCTGAGCCATCTAAGAATCGCAATGCAAGAATCCCCGTCTGATTCTAGACTCACCTAGTCTTCCAATTTCAGCTTGACTACCATTCCTGGCACGTGATACCTCCTTCATGCCGATCAGATCCCATGAACATTTCTTCAAAGAGTTGAAACTGCTTCAGTGTTTTTGTCCACTTGTTGATCCTGGCTCTGTCCGTGAGAGACTTAAGGAAGAAGCGGGGCCAATAGCAAGAAGGTAGCCATTGTGTATGGCGGACCATACATGAGGTCTTGCAGCTCTAGTTTGGACCTTTTCTAGGTTTGTGGAATTCATTATAGTTTGTCTGAAGAAAGCCGTGGCTCCTGGAGTTCTTTTTAGATGTAGCCTTTAGTGATTCATCATATATCACCATGAGTATTTGAAGTGTCTAGTCATATACATAAGTAATCTTTTAATTCAACTCTTATTTTCTATGTGTCCATGCATTGTTCACATTAGACTTCTTTTATGTAAATCAACTCCCCTGATATGAGGAAACAAAGTAAACCAGATTAATTAGCTAATTTTCAAAGGCTTATTCTACATTGATTGCAACTTTTTTTTTCCATGAATTTTTTATTATGGTCTCTCTTTGCTATGCCAAGGGTCGCCTTTGAAACAATAGTATGTAAAGATGGTATATAGAAAATTCACCCAAAACGTCTCATTTTTTAAAAAACACACATATCATGACCTATTTCTCATTTTTCCAACTCAGCGGGTTTAAAACATAATAGAGAAAAAAAAGGGAGTTTTTCACAGGTGTGGGCATTCCCGATGCCTTTCTAACCTTATACTTTGCATCTGTTCGACTTCTTTTCTTTTTCTCTCTCACAGCCTCATTATTTTTCAACCTTTGCAATTTTAACCTGTGAATCTAGAAAACTTAGACTAAAGCTGGAGGATTTGGGTTTGAAAAGAACTTTACAAGTATCTCTACTGCTGCTCAAATCCCCTCTCTCTCAGCCTAACAGAAGCCACCTTTGATTACTCACCTCATCTGATGGGGAACTCACTGCTTCCCCAGGCAGGTGGCCTCTGGATACTTCTCACTTTTATCAAATTTCTGTTTATCTTAAGCAAAAATTGTTCTTTTCCTCCTGCCAGCCTTTGTCTGACCTCTTGGGCTATGAAAAACATGCCGTATTTCTCATCTACCTCAGATCACTGGTGACTATTAGAGAGACTTAAGTCTCGTTAAGCCCTCTCTCTTCTGTAGGCTAAAAGGAGTATCAGCAGTCTCCTTTTATTCCTGCTAATTTTGTACAGCAAAAACAGGCAAACAGATACAGCTTCCAGTTTTGTTTTCCTAAATCCCCACATATAATGGCATCCCTTCCATGACAACTTTTCAGGAAACAGCATAATCACTTGTCCTGATTAAAAAGGCATTTGCACACACACAACTGCCTAGTGTTTTTGGAGACTTATAATCTGCTGAGTGCTTTATGTAGCCATCTCACTCAATGTCCCCAATAGCTCTGGGAGATAGGTATATACCTCCATGATCCCAGCTTGTGGCTCTAGGTGCTCCGGCTTAATGAAAAATGGAGATTTTTTTCAGTATGAATAGTTACTATGGTTCCTAGATTATCCCTCTCAAATATCCGCTGTCTTTCATGGGCTTTCGGCAGACAACGCACAGAGCTGCATTGGGTCTTTGATTAAAAAGAAATGCTGTGAGTCCTCACTGCCAGGCATGCCTGACAGCGAAAGTGATGCATCTGTCAGAGTCCAATCCAGAGACAGAAACCACATCAAGTATTTTAACAGAGAGAACTTAGTGTAAAAGAGGGCTAACTAGGTCTTGCATATCTGGAAAGGCAAAGAGACGGCACAAAGGTATCATAGAGCCTACAGTTTTATGGAGCACACAACAGTTCTAAGGCAGGGAAAATAAGAGTGAAACTTAGAAGCTTGGCTGATGTGCCTGAAACTTAGAGCTCTGAGAAACGGGAGTTGTTTGGCCAAGGTTCACATCTCTGCACTGAGAGGACCCACCCCCTGAGGAGGCTGGATGGTGCTGATATCTCTGAAGGGTTGCCATAAGGCTGGTTTTGTGACGTTGGGAAAACTGCAAACTCGATTTAATTGCCCTTACCAGATGGAAATGCTGCTGCTGGAGCAGAGAAAGCGAATAAGGCCCTCAGCGTCTTGGCAGGAGCGCCCAGTGGACCTGGGACGTGGGCTCTCCTAGGCGTCCCAGGCCCCGACAGCGCCCCCTCCTGGCAGAACCTGGCATGGCTGCAGGCAGCAAAGGTGGAATGTGGTTTGCAGAGTCCTGGCCCCCGCCTCACAAAACAAAGTGTGGAAAGCTGGAATTGAAGCGGAGTGGCAGTAGCTTCCTACAGGGTGTGGGACGTGTTTTATATTAAAATTTCAAAAAGTACAGGGTCTGTGTTTGGCTTAATGGATCAGCGCAACAGCTCACAAGTAGTGGGGAGTAGGGAGGGGGAGTAAATCAAGTACCTAGTGCAATGTCTCTTGGTCCCACTCTTAGTCTTTATTTCTTTTTTTCCAAACCTCCACCCATAAGGATGGCTGTTGCTGGGACTTATATTCTGAATACCACCACCACCACCACCCAATATTTTAATGGGGTAAAGTAGTCAATAGCTGCTGTGCTGTTATTAGCATATGTGTTATTACAAGTCTTTAGCACGTTTCTGCTGCATGGATAAAAGTCAAGGAAGCAGAGGAAACCTACTTGCTGCTGGTCCTCCAAAGTCAGGGTCACGAGGAACTGTTTGGGATGGCGAATGTTGCGGACAGCATCCGTCCTCCAGACCATCTCTCAGAGAAATAAGTGTGAAGCACGGACAGTGGCCAACAACCCCCTACCGGCCAGCTCTTCCTCTCAGTCAGTTACCCTTGCAGATCTGCAGCATGAAATAGGAGGCCTGCCTTCTCCATGCCATCAAAATATATACCGAAGGGGCGCCTGGGTGTCTCAGTCGGTTAAGGTCCAACTCTTAATCTGAGCTCAGGTCTTAATCTCAGGGTTGTGAATGCACACACACACACACACACACACACACACACACATTGCATATTTGACCCTCTCTCCTAACGAGTGCTTGCAGCCAGAATTCCATCCACTCAATTTGCTGGGTTTTTCAGAGAAGAAAACAAGAGAAGGCTACAAATGAGGCCTCTAGATTGGTGAGGCCATGAGGATTGCAGTTCTGGCTGGGATTGAGCCTCTCCTTAATGGGATGGCTCCAAATAGGAAGGACTATTTTCATGGGGTCAGCACTGGGTCCCCTAAAAGCCTCTACTATTTAAAAATTAATACTTGATGAGTGCTAAGTCCAAAGAGTCTCAAGAGACTAGAGGAGAAGGGTTTCCAGGAATGGGATTTGAAAAGAACCTAAGGATGAAATGGGATATGTCTGTAAGGAAGGAAGAAAAATGTAAAGTTCAATTCCAATAAATCAGAAGTAAGTGAACCTTGCTGTCTCCCTGGCTTACTTGCCTTCCCATAGCCATGCAGTCTGGCATGGCCCTGATCAAGAAGGCCCTGTCTCTCACCATCGTACCCTATCTGAAGCCAAACCTACTGTTCTGACAGTTGAGTAAGAAACACAACAGATAGGGGCACCTGGGTAGCTCAGTCAGTTGGGCCTCCAACTCTTAGTCATGATCTCATGGTTCATGGGTTTGAGCACCACATTGGGCTCTACATGGACAATCCCTGCTTGGGATTCTCTCTCTTTCTGCCTGCCTCTCTCTCTCTCTCTCTCTCTTACTCTCTCTCTCTCTCTCTCTCTCTCTCTCTCTCTCAGATATATATATCTGTCAAAATAAATGAACTTAAAAAAAGAAATACAACAAATATTTTTAGGTGTATCTTGGCCATCTTCGGCCACTGAAGCCTTCAGACTTCTTATAATGCAGGGAACTGATCAGTCATGACCCCGCTTACCAAAAGTAATAACAAGTACCCTTGATGTAGTCCTCTTGGTTTATCAACACAAAAGGGTTGACAATGCTCTTTTCTGTTCCATGTTTTAGTCTTCATGAAAACTCTTTGAAATAAGTAATAATGTAGTTTCCATTTTTTAGATGAGAAAACTGAGGCTCAGAGAGTTTAGGTTAATTTCTCTAAGATTACATCATCAATACTTCAGACTTAAACCCAGCTCTCCAGACTCCAGGATTTGCAGACATGCAGAGGCCTGTGTGAAATGTGGCACAAGGCATTGTGTGCCTCAGTAGATAGGTGGGACCCTCAAGGACCCAGTCCAGGAGTATAATCCTGGATACCCCTGTGGGCCAAATAATTTCCAGTCTGGGTAAATGTCTGTTAGCAAACATGGTGCCGAGGAGGTACTCACATACTAATGCAGGATGCTGACAGTTGTATGCCAGGTCCTGCCTTTACTTGTCCACAGACAAGGCCAAGTGCAAGTACAAATCTTGCTGGACCCCTTTGGTGAAGGAAGAAGAATGTAGAATTCACCATTGTTCACTTTCAATTCCCTTAAGAAAATGCTTACAGGTATCATGGAAAAAAGGTGGAGGTTCCTCAAAATGTTAAACATAGAGCTATCATGTGATTCAGCAATCCCACTTCTGAGAATAGATTCATAGGAAATGATTTCTGGATCTCAGCCCCTGCAGCCCCATATTTATTGCAGCATGATTCACAATAATCAAGATATGGAAACAGCCTACATGTTGATGGGCAAATGGATAAAGAAAACGTGATGCACACACATGTGTACACACACCTGCATGTACACGCACATACACACACATGTGCATGCACACACGATAGAATATCATCGAGGAGACCCTCCCATCTGTGACAATGAGGACAAAAGAACAAGGAGGACAGTATGCTGAGTGAAATAAGCCAGACACAGAAAGACAAGTACTGTGTGATCTCACATGTGGAACCCAAAATAGTCAAACTGACTACTTTATGGCAGAGAGTAGGACAGTGGTTTCCAGGGCTCAGGGAAGAGAAAGAGAGGAGGAGGGGTTAAGGCAGAGATGCTGGTGAAATGGCAAAGGTTCAGGGGCGCCCAGGCGGCTCAGTCAGTTAAGCATCAGACTCTTGATCTCAGCTCAGGTCATGATGTCACAGTTCATAAGTTTGAGCCCCTGGAGCCTGCTTGGTATTCTGTCTTCCTCTCTCTCTGCCCCTACCCGACCTGTGCTCTCTCTCTCTCAAAATAAATAAACTTTAAAAAAATGTTTTAATGAAAAAATGGCAAAAATTCAGTTATGCAAGATGAACGAATTCTGGACATCTAATGTGCAGCCTGGTGACAATAGTTAACACCACATCGTGCACTTGAAATTTGCTGAGAGAAGTCTTAAATGAAATCTTCTCAACAGGCAGACACATACACACTCCAAAAATGATAACTATGTAGAGATGATGGATAAATTATTTAGCCTGATTATGGTGATCGTTTCCTAATACATACATATATCAAAACATCCAGTCAGTCGTACACCTTAAATATCCACAATTTTTATATATCAATGATACCTCACTAAAGTTTTTTTTTTTTTTAAGTAAGTGATTCTCACAGGGAGATACGGTTGTAAAATTTCATTCTGCCACAGATTCCAGAGCCCTGCTCTGATGCAAAAAAGATAACGATATTAATTCAACAATAATAATAATACTTAACTTTTATTGGGCACTGACATGTCTCATTTATGTGGTAGGAACCATCGTTGTCCCCATGTACAGATGGGCACCCCTTGGCTTTGGGAAGCTAAGGGACCTGTTCACACTGGCATTCAGAGGTGACACCAGGTTCCAGCTAACGTGGACTCCAACGCCCCTCTCCGTGACTGCATCACAGGGCCTAGGTTCCACATCTGCCCTTAACCTCCCCTCCCTATCCACAGAAATCACTTCAGCGTGATGTTTCTCTTGGTGGGCTTGCTCAGCTCACGGGCTGTAACCAGGTCCGGGATTCCAGCAGAGGCAGGGACCAAGACTCACCAGAGCCAAGTGTTTTAGTAAGTTCCCAAGCTAGCAGCTATAAAAAAGTGACTGTAGCCACCGGTCTGAGGAATTAAAATACGGCAAGGTAGAAGAACCTCTTGAAGCCAGTTTCCAGAGCTATGACTCTGCCCTTGTAAACAAGTTTCATATACCCTTCGTGGAGTGCGTATAATGAAATGACTAACATTTTCAGCTGTAACCGGAGCTATTACACAACAGCTGAGCATTTCGTAGCTGGAAATCTGTTCAGGAAAACACTGAAAATTGGTAGAAAGAGTAGGCTGTGGGGACTCCATGTCTCTGCAGGGCACATTTTCCCCATCCTCCCGGCGGGAGTGGCCTGCATATGGCACAACCAAGTAAGAGCACCAGGGAAAACACACCCTGCTTCCTCAGTGTGAAATGAAGCTCTTAGCTGCTCCTAATGCCTGAGTGCCTTTCTTCTTGCTCACTACAGTGGAATGGATGGTTTATCTTTTTTATTTTTTTTTAATTTTTAAAATGTTTTTTATTTATTTTTGAGAGTGTGAGCAGGGGAGGTCAGAAAGAGGGAGACACAGAATCCAAAGATAGGGTCCAGGCTCTGAGCTAGCTGTCAGCACAGAGCCTGACGCGGGGCTCGAACCCACGAACCGTGAGATCATGACCTGAGTGAAGCCGGACGCTTAACCAACTGAGCCACACTGACACCCCTATATTTTCTTTTAATCATCTCCCCCAAAGAAAACTGCAAGCTGAGATTCCAGGTGCCCACCTAGAATCCAGAAACTTCTATGATCTGCATTTTAGATGAAGGTTCTCAGAGAGATTTTTGATGAGTCATTTCTTTCTTCTTCTGCTTCGCGATTTACATAATAATGTAGTTGCAGGTCACGGTTATAAATATTCAGGAGAAGGACAATGCGAGGTTACTGAGCTCTTTTTCCCCTGAATTCCAGAAGGGGGGGACTCAGCAGATTGAGCCCTGGGAGCTAAACAGAAAGTCTTGAGTTTCTCATCCAATCTCAACACTAACTGTGCCAGAAATGAGTATTTTCTGAGGGGAACACTAATCACAGAAACAGAAGGATTGTTGTATGCTGGCTGCTACAAGACTAGACCGGAAATCATAACATTACGGAAACAGAACATTGTGCCTGTGTCATTCACTGTCTCTTACCTCATTCAGATCCTTAAGACAGATTCTGTTCTCTTTTCAGCCCTTTCATATGGGAATGGCTCCAGGGACAGAATGTGGGAATGTTGCTGCACCCCCTCAAACCCAACAGCAGTTTGTTGCTGGAATAGGAGAAAAATGGAGTTACGTGTGACCCAACCATATCATAGCAGGTGATCAGGCGAGTGATATTAGCTGGACCAATTTTTTGTGTAGTGTCTTATGGTGTGGCATTCGGCATTCCTAAGAGTGAATCTTAAAGAACTAGACTGATAATGGTGCTTCTCGTCCAAGACTCTTTCTGTCAAAATCCAGGGCCATTGGTTTGATAAAATCAGTAGCACGTGGTGAAAGGTGCTACTGCAGGGGGAGACTAGCAGCCTTTAGAATCTGAGAGCCTTACTTGTGGCCCTTGCTCCACCATTGACATGCTAGATTAAGTTCTTTCTTAGAGCCTCGGTGTCCTCACCTGTGAAATGGGAACCATAGTACACATTTAAGGTTACAGTGAAGAATAAATGAGATCACAGTTGTGGAAGGCGTGGCAAGGGCAGATGTTCAGTACATGGTGCTTATTGGTTTTATCCTGGAGTGTACGGTTTTGTGGGGGAAAGCAGTGGTTTTGATTCCCTTGAAAGATAATTAAAAAAAATTTTTTAATGTTTATTTATTTTTGAGACAGAGAGAGAGTGCAAGCAAGGGAGGGGCAGAGAGAGAGGGAGACATAGAATCTGAAGCAGGCTCCAGGCTCTGAGCTGTCAGCAGAGCCCGATTCCGGGCTTGAACTCACTGACCACGAGATCATGACCTGAGCTGAAGTCAGATGCTCAACCGACTGAGCCACCCAGGTGCCCCTGGAAGATAATTTTTTTAAATCCCCGATCGAACTAATTGTCAAGTCACTCCCTCCTTAAAACAAATGAAGATAAAATCAATCTCTTTCTCTCACTCTGTTTTTGTCTCCGCATGTCTCTAACCGCACACACATCCATGTGTGAAGTCCAGGACAGTCCCTACATCCTGGATTATTGCCCTGAATCATGGATTTTGTTCTTGGTCCCCCAGTCACCTGGGAAATGTGGATTCCTCCTTTCTCCCCCTGCTGAACCATGTTATCAAACTCTTCCACTCCAGCCCCCTCCTCCACAGATCTTTTTACAAACTCTCTAGTTCAAGTCAGGGTCCCCATTTCTCCAGTGAGCCTTCCATTGTTCCTGTGCCCCAGCACAGACAGCTCTGTAGAAAAGAGATCTTGACCCTTTCTTTCAGCCCCACAGGAATGGGAGAACCCAGTGGGTGCAAGGAATTGTGGCGTATTCACCTCCATTTACCTCCCACCTGTGGGCCAAGTAGGTGGATGTTCATTTGAGCTGAAGGTTAGCATTTATGACACTCCTATGGCTGTCCTGAATCTTCTAGTTGGTTATTTGTGATTTGTGTGTCTTGTCATTGTTTTCATGCTCCTTGGTGGCCACTTACTTTACAGTGATCTCTCCTTCAGATTAAGCATTTCTGGACGCTCATGGTAAGCAGTGGGGGGTTTGGGGAGCTGCCGTTGCTGCTGTGATGTCTCTCACATCTGTTTTCCCATGGGTGCCCCCTTAAGTAACCAGATTGGACGTTGGGAAAGAAATGGAAACAAGAGTTTGGAATGCGGCATCTTTCCCACTGATGCTTCATGGCATGAAAGAAAAATCTCAAGGACGTTAGGACTGGATCTGCTTTCATAGGGCATCGAGCCCAGCATGCTAGTCCTTTTCAGGTACAAAGCTCAGGCAGCCCAGGGCCGGGATTGCCCAGGCGACAGGTCGGAAATGCATGAGGCACCGCAAAGCCCAGATTCCTGGGATCGTCTTCAACTTAACCCTGGCACATTTGCCTTCGGCAAAGACACATACTTGTTCAGAGTGAGAAAAACCTCATTATCTCCTGTCGGCCCCTTGCTGGTAGCCAGGGTAATTGAGGTCCAAAGATGACCTGACCAGCCCAAGTCCCATGGATAATTAGGGAGGAAAGCAGGGGCCAGACTAGCCTTCAGACTCTGTGTCCCCTCCGCTTTCCTTTCCTGCTCCCTGTGGCCTCTTCCTGTGCCTGGATTATTCACACAGTCCAGTGTTGACATTTTAAGGATCCACTTGAGGAATTAATCACACGTCTTTGTTTTACCTCTTTTTCCTTCGAGGTAGAGCCAGAGTTCACCATTATTAAACTCTGCAACTCCATGAGTGATGAAGAGACTAGCCAGCCCTAAGTGCCTCCAGGTGTCACCGGCCAGCCCCATGAGCACCTGTTGGGTGGCTCTTCAGTTCCCTTGAGGTCTGGACCTGAGCCCCTCCCAAGACTGGTGCTCTGTCTTTGTTTCTTTCATTGCTTCCCTTTCTTGCTGTGAGTTCGGGGTGGGTGGGGAGGTCTCCATTCTCTTTAGGTTGTTTGCACATAGATATGGCATTTTAGCATCATTGAAATTGAGGTGTGCCTTACAGTCAGCAGAGTGTGATAGTTTAATTGCCAACATTGTATCCTAGCTTGAATAATGGTACATGTGACAACATTGTCATTAGGGAGTCAAAAAGTATAGGATAGTTTGAATTTTGCAAAGTCTTTCTTCACATACTAAGAGCTAACACACGTAGATGCCCACCATGTGTCAGGCACTGTGGGCTTGGAGTTTACACCAGTTATTTTATTCCTGTCTGACACTAACTCTTCAAGCTGACATGTCTCCTGTTTCATAGAAAATGAAACTAAGGTGAAGTGCTTTTTTCAGAGTCACAACACAATAGGATGCAGGGCCATAGCCACATCCAGGGCGGGTTTAATCTGGAGTCAATGTTCCTTCTGCCTCTTTTACTGTCGGGATTTTCTCTCAGTCTCCCCTAGAGCTGAATGGATGGCAAGATGGGCAGCATAAGAAAATAGACTCGCCGTTGACCTTAGGCACATCAGTTGACCTTTCTGTGCCTCAGTTTCCTCATCTGTAAAGTAGGAATGAAAATAACACCTTCCCATAGGTAGTTGTGAGGGTTAAGTGGACCCAGCACATAACAAGAGTTTAGTAAATATAAGTGATCACCTTATTCTGTTTTGATGAATCCCCTGTAGGTATCATCTTAAGCTTAGACATGGCCTTCAGCTCCCTCTCCCAGGTCATAAGGTGTGTGACCAGAAGCTTCTTGGATGCCCTGTACCATATCCCTCTTCCAAGAGAACAGAAGCAGACTACAGACTCTGCCAGGACCCCTGTCTGTAGTCCTTGGAAGGTGCCCTGAGCAGACCTTGCCTTTCTCAGGTGCTACTGTCACCAGGAAGTGACTTCTCCACCAGCCTCTGTTCACCCAGCAAAACAGGAGTTCCCCACCAGACTAGCCCCCAGAATCTGCACATGCTAGTGCTAGCGAACCCAGGTTCATTGCTTGCTGCCCATTTAAAAACTGCAGGGAAAGGTATCTCACTCTCCCCCTCGAGGAATGTTTGCCAACCACAAGTAATATTGTTGCCTGCTGCCTGGTCCGAATCTGGTGTCCCTGGATGGCCAGAAGCAGTCTGACCTCACTGAAAATTAACAGTCCCCAGCAGGGGTGAAGCTGCTGCCTCTCTGTACATGTGATCATTCTCCTGGATTCAGTTCGTCATTCTGGATGGGAGGGACCATCCCTTCTTGGGAGGAACCGGGAACGAAGACTCCCAAGTGAGAAGGCTGACTGGCCACGTGCTCCCTTGGAATCTTGGGGGGGAGAGGGTGCCTGTCATCCATGGAAAAGTGTGTCGGGGAGGGAGGGGGGCAGGTGCAGAGACTGAGTTGAAAAACACATCTGTATAATAGGTCACCAAAGCCAGGGAGCTAGAAGTGAAACAAAGAACTGATGGGAATGAAGAGCCTGGGGATGGAGTGTGGAGTGCAGTGCGGATTGAGGTGAGCCCACCAGGAGGTGGCGGTGACCTGGGCGAAGCAGAGTCATGGCCAAGGGCCTCTGTTTGGGCTTGGGGGCAATCCAGTGTGGGAAGACCCCATCTGCTGACAGGGCTCGGTGGGAGACCATTCAAGTAGCAGCTCTCTAGCTGCTCGGGGCCACTGACTGGAGCAGGGACAACTGGGGGCTCCAGGCCACACCCCAAATGACCCATCTCCAGCCTCCTGGCAAGCAGCCTGAGCAGTCTGTGGTCTGAGTAGCAAGACGGTGCCTTCCAGAATTATTAGCTTGTGACAGTATTTCATCACCCACTCTCTATCTAGCAGTTTCTGTGTATTTTATTATAGTTAAATATCATCAGGACCTTTTCAATATTCCCTTTTTATGAAACAACTAATATATTAGTATGCAGGCTAATGTCTTGTGTTAGAGTAGACCCAAGCTTATTAAGCTGTCCACTTACGCCTTTCAATTTTTCCAAGGACATATGATAAAGTTCCCCTATAGCTAAATAGGATACTTTCTCACTTACATGAAACAGGTGAGAAAGATTAGGATTTCTAAATTAAAAAACCATTGTTCTCTTAAGAATCCGGGGAATGGAGAACATCATGAGTAAATAGCACAATGTAGGAAGAGTACATTTAAAATGTAGTAATAAGTAACCAAACTTGATGGAACACCTACTTTGTGGTACACATTGCGCAAAGTGAATCAGATGTCTTATTTCATTTAACCTTGACAACACCTCTGTAAGATGAATACAGATGCTGTTCTCGTTTTACATGGGGTAGAGTGGAGACTCAGGAAGTTTTAATAGGCTCCCTAATACAACACTGCTTTTGAGAAACACACCTAGTATTTATTTTTTTAATATAGTTTATTGTCAAGTTGGTTTCTATAAAACACCCAGTGCTCATCCCAACAAGTGCCCTCCTCCATGCCCATCACCCATTTTCCCCTCCCCTCCACCCCCATCAACCCTCGGTTTGTTCTCAGTATTTAAGAGTCCACAAGGTTTGCCTCCCTCCTGCTCTGTAACTGTTTTTTCCCCTTCCCCTCCCCCATGGTTCTCTTTTAAGTTTCTCCTGTTCCACATATGAGTGAAAACATATGGTTTCTGTCCTTCTCTGCCTGACTTATTTCACTTAGCATAACACCCCTGAGATCCGTCCATGTTGCTACAAATGGCCAGATTTCATTCTTTCTTGTTGCCAGGTAGTATTCCATTGTATAAATAAACCACATCTTCTTGATCCATTCCTCAGGTGATGGACATTTAGGCTCTTTCTATGATTTGGCTATTGTTGAAAGTGCTGCTGTGAACATTGGGGTACATGGGCCCCTATACATCAGCATTCCTATATCTCTTGGGTAAATTCCTAGCAGTGCTATTGCTGGCTCATAGGGGAGTTCTAGTGATAGTTTTTTGAGGAACTTCCACACTGTTTTCCAGAGCAGCTGCACCAGTTTACATTCCCACCAACAGTGTAGGAGGGTGCCTATTTCTCCACATCCTTGCCAGCATCTATAGTCTCCCGATTTCTTCATTTTAGCCAGTCTGACTGACACGAGGTGGTATCTCAGTGTGGTTTTGATCTGTATTTCCCTGATGATGAGTGACGCTGAGCATCATTTCATGTGCCTGTAGGCTATCTGGATGTCCTCTTTGGAGAAGTGTCTGCCCATGTCTTCTGCCCATTTCTTCACTGGATTATTTGTTTTTCAGGTGTGGAGTTTGAGGAGTTCCTTATAGATTTTGGATACTAGCCCTTTCTCTGATATGCCATTTGCAACTATCTTTTCCCATTTCATCAGTTACCTATTAGTTTTGTTGATTGTTTCCTTTGCAGTGCAGAAGCTTTTTATCTTGATGAGGTCCCAGTAGTTCATTTTTGCCTTTGATTCTCTTGCCTTTGGAGATATTATCGAGTAAGAAGTTGCTGTGGTTGAGGTCAAGAAGGTTGTTTCCTGCTTTCTCCTCGAGGGTTTTGATGGTTTCCTGTCTCACATTCAGGTCCTTCAGCCATTTTGAGTTCATTTTTGTGAACGGTGTAAGAAAGTGGCCTAGTTTCATTCTTCTGCATGTTGCTGTCCAGCTCTCCCAGCACCACCTGCTAAAGAGGCTGTCTTTTTTCCATTGGATACTCTTTCCTGCTTTGTCAAAGATTAATTGGCCATACATTTGTGGGTCCAGTTCTGGGTTCTCTATTCTATTCCATTGGTCTATGTGCCTGTTTTTCTGCCAATACCATACTGTCTTGATGATGACAGCTTTATAGTAGAGGCTAAAGTGTGGGATTTTGATGCCTCCCATTTTGGTTTTCTTTTTCAATATTACTTTGGCTATTCGGAGTTTTTTGTGGTTCCATACAAATTTTAGAATTGTTTGTTCTAGCATTGAGAAGAATGCTGCTGCAATTTTGATTGGGATTGCATTGAATATGTAGGTTGCTTCAGGTGGTATTGACATTTTAACAATATTTATTCTTCCAATCCTTGAGCATGGAATGTTTTTCCATTTCTTTGTGTCTTCTTCAATTTCCTTCATAAGTTTTCTATAGTTTTCAGCATACAGATCTTTTATATCTCTCGTTAGATTTATTACTAGGTATTTTATGGGTTTTGGTACAATTGTGAATGGGATCAGTTTCTTGATTTCTCTTTCTGTTGCTTCATTATTGGAGAAACACACCTAGAATTTAAACCTAGATTCATCTGATTTCAGAACCCAAGCACTAAACCCTGCATAGAGTGTGTGAATTTGACCTAGATTGGAATTTTAGCTGTGTGACTTTGGGCAAGTTACTTAACCTGTCTGAGTCTGTGATCTGGGAGTTCATTGTCCTTGCCTTAATTTCCATGATGACTAAGTTAAATAATATATAAGCAAGCCCTCCTTCCTGTAAAAGTACTATAACTGGCACATATTTATGACTTAAAAATTGTCATTCAGGGGTACTCGGGTAGCTCAGTTGGTTAAGCATCTGACTCTTGGTTTCAGCTGGGGTCATGATCTCCCGCTTTGTGAATTCAAGCCCCACATAGGGCTCTATGAGGGCAGTATGGAGCCTTCTTGGGACTTTCTCTCTCCCTCTGTCTCTGCCCCCCTCCTCGCTTGCACTATCTCTCTTTCTCAAAATAAATAAATAAACCTTTTAAAAATTATCCAAATTCCTAAATAACTCAGAAATGTAATGGGAGCGGTTTTTTGTGTTTTTTTTTTTTTGTCTGAAATTTCTCTGGCAGGCACCTCCACTCACCACTGTAGTGTGGAGACCATGGACAAACGCAGTTTCCTTCCCTTCTAATTCAGGGAAGCTGAAATCTGCTTGAACGGAGCTGGACTGTGGTCATGGGTGAGGACCCACGTGTCTCCATATCATCCTACAAACGTGGACAAGCCTGGTGCTGCATGACCCTGATTCTCACTCTGGCCCTGGAAGATATAAAGTCTGCATTATGCTGGGCCCTGGATCGACAGTGTAACCTATATATTTCACCTACTTAATTGTATGACCCCAAAAAGAAGAGCAGAGAAAAAATTCCTTTCAAATAGGTAGGAGCCCTTCTTATGTGTGGATTTCTGGCTGACAGCCTGATAGAAAGCTCTCTGTTAATTTCTCTCCAGGTAAAAGGATTTGAGTTGGGACTGAGGGTGAGAAAGGAATGTTTAGTTGAAATCTGAGGTTTAGTCAAATCTAAACCTTTAAGATAATTTAAGAGGTACTTACTTGGCTCAGGTTTCGAGCGTGAAGCAGAAGGAAATAATCCTTCATGGGATGTGGTCAAAGAACTCAGACTTCGCCAATGGCTGATTTATTGGAGCTCAACAAATATTTATTAAGTCCAGTATATGCACAGCACCAGGAGAATGGTAATAGACAGATGAGTGGTCACAATCCTTGCCTTCTAGAAGCTTCCCGTCTAGTCAGGCAACTTGACCTAAAATACGTTGGTTTAATACAGAATTTAAAAATGGTAAAATAGCATAATAAAATAATAGCAACAAAATGTTAAATGCTTTGCATACATGTGGATGCTTTTCATGTATCAATTCATTTTGCCCTCAGAACAAGCCTATGAGGCACATACTTATTCCTCTTATTCCCATTTGCAGGTGAGGAAACTGAGGCAAGGCTATACACCTGAGAGCGGCAGAGCCGATTTGCACGTAGGTTTGTCTGGCTCTGTTCATGGCTTCAGTCTGCTGTGTTCCCGCTGGGAGCAGAACTACAGGGTTGTACAGCCCTGGGGGCTGCCGTTCACACTGTGGGCTCCAGGGCGCGCAGTTGTGCAGCGTCTGACCTGTGAGGCTATATCTGGCCCAGAGGATCAGAAGGGAGCGTGAATAAAGTCCTTGCAGAGACAAGGAGCTTGAGGCATCAAAGGCTTGGGTAACATCTCCAAGGTCATATCTCTGATAAGTGGCAGGGCTGAGGCTTGGAACTGGGTCTGCTGTCCCTAAGCATCGTGCTCTCTCTAGATTCCACACTGCCTCCACTTTGCTCCTCCCAGGTACCTAAGGAGCATCAGGACAGGGCATTGAGTTCAGCCTGGTCTAGAGATGTGGCGGGGGCAGACACTGGGGATGGAGGCAGCTTGCTCCTTAAACTGGGATTTCCCTAAATCTCTATAACCTGAATCTTGGAGGCTCCAGCTCTCATCCTGCCCCCATGAACTCTCTCTGTTCTGTGCAGATGAGCTGTTTTATTCCCATCACCACTCCTGAGATCCCAGAAGCAGAACCCCAGGCATAGAGTTAACTGGACCTGGGTTTGCCATCTTCCCTCCACTTATTACGTTGTCAGGCATTGTTCTAAGAGCTGAGAGAACAGTGTTGTACAAGACCCTTGCTTTCATAAGTTTCCAGTGCAGGATCTTGCTGCCTCTGTGTCCTTGTTTATGTGACTCAGCCTCTCTGGGTCTCAGTTCTCCCATCTGTGAAATGGGAACAGTAGTACCAGCTTCAGAGGATTTTTTTTTGAGAAGCTGAAGTGGGATAATAGAGGTGAGGTGTTTAGCAGAGACCTGGCCCATCACAGGTGGTCAGGAAAGGTCAATCTGTCCCCCACCCACTTGCCGCTCTGTAACATGAATATGACCAGACCTGCCTTTGCCATTTGGATTCTTCTGAGTTGGTGATTGTACTTTTTTGATGCTATATAAATTTAACAGACTATTCCAAGTCCGTTTGACCACCATGGGTTAAAGCAATGAACTGGTTCTCCATGTTCCTCTACTTTATATACATTATGACTTTGTATATGAAACCATAAAACTCAGGACAGATTTATACATATGCCATACTACATATTTTCATGGAAATATTTTGCCAGGCAGCTGTAATACATTGATATATGTGAGCACTTTTCTAAAGTTTATTTCTCATAGATCTCTCTTAAATTGTATGTGAAGTGACATTTTATGGTTTAAGTTGTGTTTTCCTGACACAGCCCCAATTTGCATCTCTGTGGTGGCACTCAGGACATTTCTGCTCATGGCACATGGGTCTCTTCGGTCCTAAGAAGCATTTCTTTGGGTCCACATCTCTTCAGATCCCAGTTTGGCACCTTTCCTGGAGAAGCCAACCCATTTGTGACTGTCTCATGGAAATGGGCTTGAATTATTCAAACCCCTCATGCAGCTTTGCTTATGGGGTATTGATGGGAAGAAACAGACCGGTCCCATTGTTTGTGTGGTCAGAGCCCTTGGCGTGACAGCCACGATGAGATCTCCTTGCCCCTTTCCCAAATGGTTTTCTTTGCCCGGAGTTGCCTCAGACTTTCTGACCCACACTTTCATCAATTTCTGGAGCAAAGTGGAAAGAGGGGAAAAAAAACCCGCACAAATACCTCTTACAAGCCAGACTTTATGAAACACTGTGTAGACCCAGAGTCTCATTAAAGACCTGCAAGTTTGGCGGAATTAACCTTCCTGGAGGAGATGGTTTCAGAAGGATTAAGTGCATTGACCAAGGTCACGCAGCTAACAAGTGGTGGAGCCAAGCTTCAAGTTCAGATCCATCGACTGCAAAGTCTGATGGTTCCCATGGTGCCAAGCCCTCCAGCATCCAAAGCAAACAAGGGATTCCAAGTCGGGAGGCTGTACCTTATCATCTCTGTCTTACTTACAGGAATCTATTAGTTTGAACAGACATTCCACAAACATTTACTTATTGAGTGTGTCTTACGTGGTAGGCTCTGCGTGCGGCAGTGCCTCTGAAGTAGCCACAGTGATTTTTGAATTCCAAAAAGATTTCTCCCTGCCTCCCGGTAGGCCACGGTAAATGTGTGTTTTACAAGGAAATATCGACCCACATGGAGGTGACTGTTGTCATCCTGAGTCCCCTGTTGTACATATTGAGTGCCTGGCACATACAGAGGAGGCGTTCTCTGATCAGTGTGGCCTGAATCAATGGACAGAAGCATCCCTAGGACCCAAAAAGCATATATGCCACATATGTGTTTGCAGATCAGTGTTTCCCACAAGCCAGTGCTGTGTCTCACCGTGTATCCCCAGTATCAGACACAGCACCTGGCATAGATCAGAGGCTTGCTCAGTGAGTGCCTGAGTGACAAGAACATTAACGATTAGAAACAGTTAGTCCAGGGGCGCCTGGGTGGCTCAGTCTTTTGAGTGTCTGACATCAGCTCAGGTCATGATCTCGTGGTTCGCCAGTTCGAGCCCCATGTAGGGCTCTGTGCTGAAGGCTCAGAGCCTGGAGATTGCTTCGGCTTCTGTGTCTCCCTCTTTGTCTGCCCCTCCCCCGCTCATTCTCTTTCTCTCTCTCTCTCTCTCTCTCTCTCAAATAAATAGAACGTTAAAAATAACTTTTTAATTGCATTTAGAAACAATCAGCCCAGCATCACAGATGTAACCAGAGTCGGGATTAGGGTTAAGGAAATGAGGCACTAGCCTCAGGCATAGAATGTAAGGGGATAACAAAAAACTTCATAATTGAGATATGTAATATTTTAATGCAATAGGTAAAAAAAAATCAAAATGGGATCTGACAGGGCAGGGATTAGCAAAAGGAATGCAATGAGAGGTGTCATCCAGTAAAGATCCATACTCTGTCTTTGTTTAAAATTTTGATCTTTTTTCATTCGTTTTATTTTTTAAGATATTGTGTGAAAATATTATTTATCTTGATTATTTATAATGAGATTCTGAAACCCCTTAAGTTTTGCAGCAAAGGTGAATGCCTCACTCATCTCTGACCCTGACCCTGACCCTGGCCCTATGAATCCCAGCAGCAGTGACTAAGATTCTTCAACGTCATATCATAAGAATGGGCACTGTGTATGTAAACTCACAGAAGCCCTACAAAGGCCTCCCATCAAAGAAGTGTTGCTATGATGTCTGTTTTATGGACAGAGTAGCTGAGACTTGAGGAGGCAGTGCGCTCTTGGAATGTCACAGGTAGACCTGAGATGTTGAGTCTCTCAGCTCCCAAGGATGCTGACCAGAACCTGGGGCTGCAGGAGCCCCCACACTGGCTGCCTCCAGCCAGAAGCAGCCTCCTGCATTTACTCCAGTGCGCTCCACAAACACTGTAGTCCATTGCATCCAAAGACTCCAGCCATTGTAAAAAGCGCATGATTTTATGTGCATGTCACTGCTACTACCAAAGTGACAGCTATTAGAAGGCACAGATGGTTGGAAGTTTGGTATATGTCTCAGGATGGGATAAACAGGGATAAAAATCCGTTATTCCATCATTATCATGTCCCACATGACCATGACATTGAAAAAATGTTGGGGAGACTCTGTGTAGGACGCATTGCGATGACAGGCATGGAAAGATGAAGGCGTTCTGTGTATCTCCAAATATCTGGAAGTCCATTCGCCACCCTCAGCTCAGGGAAAGCTGATGTGATACCTGCAATGAGATAAACTTTCAACCAACCGAAAGGCAGGGGACTCTTAGGAAGAGTCTGCTTCATTTGCGCTCTGGAGAGACTTCCCCAAGAGAGAAAGATTGCAGTTTTGGTTGTCTGATGATTTTATTCTTGGATGGGTTACAGACTTTATCTACTTACAGAATTATTTGGAGCCTCTGATTAGAGAGCAAAGCGCTGGTGCAAGAGAGCTGACTCGAGCCTCAGAATCTCTTTCCTTTAGCAGCTTCCATTTCAAGTAAATCTGTGATGAGCTGCTGAGATTCCTTAGCTGGCATCCAGCGCCTCGCAGAATGGCCCTGGGTTTATTACATAACACCAAACTGTCCCTACTGTTCCACCGTCATCGGATCTGCCTGTCCCACCAGGCAGACTCAGCTGCTTTGTGTTTTGTGACCCTTCCCTGCAATGGTTGGGATGCCAGTGGCTGGCTCGGATCAATGCATCACTAGGTCTACTTTAAATTTTAATGTGATTATTTTGGAATGCAATTGATCAGGTGTGCTCCTAATGCCTTGGCAGGGTGGGGGTGTGGGGTAGGCAGATCAGATGGTCCCACAGCAGGAGAACCTTATCTTATTCTTCCTTGCCTGCCAGCAACCTGTGCCTGGTGCTTAGCAAGTACTAGATAAATCTGTCAAATCAGGCAGTGACCAAAGCCCAATTCTGTGAACTTGTGTCGCATTGCTTGTGGGAGTTGTTCTCACGGGGACCCCCTTCCTCCTTTCCTATACTCACTGGGGAAGCTGTTGGAGCAGCTGAACCACCTTCCGTCAGCCTTCTAAGGAATTGGGGAGCCCAGAGACCAACTGTTCCCCACATGAATGCCCCTCTTCGACATCTTCTGAAGCTTACTGAGTAGAATGCCAGTTTTTGGAATGTGCATCCAAGGGAATATGAGACGCTTTAGATTCTTTTTAAATATCTTTTTAAATAATAAAACTAATAACTCATTTACAAAAGTGGCAACCGCCCTTTATTTTCAGTCTTTACATCTCAGAGATGATAGAGCTCTGTGGGGGAGAGAGAGAGCTCTATGTAAGAAGCTTATTTTTTTTAATCTATCAGAAATAGGAGGTGGGTAAGCAGGGGAAATAAAGTTACAGAAAATTATAATAGCCTCGGGAGAAGAAATCTCTGTTCAATTCTAAATGTGTTTTATTTGTAGCTGGATCTTTGGGAACTTTGGGGGTAGGGAAATTAGACCTGAGGGAACAAAGGTATTAGATGTTTGTTGCTGCATAAAAAACTATGCCAAGGCTCAGTGGCTTAAAACAATGAATACTTATTATCATATGGTTTCTGTGGGTCAGAAACTTGTAAGCAGCTTAGTTGGGGTTCAGACTCTAGCATTTCTCAGCTGGGTGTCGTCACGATGTTGGCAGAGGCTGTAGTCTGACAGGCAGAGGCTTGACTGGGACTGGAAGGTCCACTTTCAAGATGACCCACTCACGTGACCCATGGCAGGAGGCCTCAGTTCATCACCGCAGGGGCCTCTCTGGAGGCTGCTTGAGTATCTTCATGGCATGGCATCTAACTTCCCCCAGAGTGAAAGACCCGAGAGGGAGTGAGAAAGAGGAAGCTGCAGTGTTATAACCGAATCTCTGAAGTTATAACTGTATTAGTCTCCTAAAGTCGCCATAATGAAGTACCACAAATGGAGTGGCTTAAAAACTATAGGAATGTATTCTTTGATGCTTCTGGAGGTGAAAAGTCTAAAACAAGGTGCTGGCATGGCCATGCTGTCTCTGAAGACCCTGGGAGAAGAATCTTTTCTTGCCTCTTCCTGGCTTCCTGTAATTGCCAGCAACCTGTGGCATTCCTAAGTTAAGGAATGGGATGGAATGGCTTAGAAAACATTCCCGTTTCTACCTCCATCTTCACATGATTCTCTACCCTCTGTGTGTCTGCTTTCTCATAAGAATACCAGTCATTGGACTTAGGGCCCACCCTAATCCTCTAGGACCACATTTTAACTAATTACATCTTGCAAAGACCCTACTTCCAAATAGGGGTCCCATGTGGACATGAATTTTCTTTATTTTTGAAGAAATAAGGGGACATATTCAATCCAGTACCTCTGCCATCACTTCTGCTATCTCTTTATCAGAAGGGCATCACTAGATCCAGCCCATACTCAGGAAAAGAGAAATGGAACTGACTTAAAGAGTCCAGAAATGTGTGGACACAGCTGTGCTTCCATACCAGATATCTTTACCCTGGACTTGTCTAGTCTCATGTGAGGTAATATAGCCCAGTGACAAGAGAACATTTACAGAAGTTCCATTTTATTTAACAGTAAGGGACACCTGGAAACAGCCATTTAAAGTGAATTCTTGGGGCACCTGAGTGGCTCATTTGGTTAAGCAACCGACTCTTGATCTCAGCTCAGTTCATGATCTCATGGTTCATGGGATTGAGCCCTGACTTGGGTTCTGCGCTGGGCACAACATCTGCTTGCCATTCTCTCTCTGCCCCTCCTCTTCTCAGGTGCATGTTCTCTCTAAATAAATAAAATAAAAAGTGAATTCTCTTAAAATAGGGGCCAGAATTTCTAAAAATTGAATGAAAGATGTTTTGACCTGGATTTTTTATCATGAAAAATTATGAAAATAAATGTATTTAAATTTGGGGGAAAATCAGGTTGTAAATATAACCACTAATTCTTAAAACGAAGAATGAATTTTCTTGTTTTACTTCTCCCTTTGGATTAATATTTCCAGCAAAAGCCACACAATTTCACAACAGATCCTTTACTTTCACTTTCTCGGCATAATCATAAAGGGGGTTGTTTTGCACAATTCAGGGATTTTATCAGTCCTGTCTAATCTCTTTGGTATTTGCGGCATTCTCTCCATAATGCCTAAGCTGTCATTATCCTTGATGATCTTTTTTTTTTCCCTTTAAATAGTGCCTAGTTGTGTTTCTGCCACATCATCATCAGTAATTCTGCATGTGATTCTGGCCCTTCTTCGACAGCACCTATTTTAACTTCAGGAAATCTCCCATTTCTTGAAAAATTTTAAAATGTATAAACCATTTACAAAGTATATTTATAAGCCCATGGTTTACGAGAGTCAATGAGAGATTTGTAATGACATTGCCTAAGGCTCCAGTGTTAAGTGGGGACTGATTTTGAATGGAGGCTGATTTTATAAGTGGTCAATTCAGTAATGAATACGTTCATGCTATTGTGAATTTACTTCTCTCTGAAACCTTGCAACCGTGGAGGCTCCAGCCATGAAAACCAAGATAATAAGGACTCCCTCGCTTTCTTTTCTTCTTTCTGCTACTCTGCCTCCATCCCACTAAAGATATCATTAAGATCTTTCCCTCTTCTTTAAAGCAATACGGTAAAAAATAAAAATAGTAACAGAGTTACTTTGGTATACTTGTTTAGGAAGGATGGTGTGAAGACTGTTCCTAGGACTGCATTGTATCAGGATCTTCTTTACCTAAGAGGGTCCACATCATTTCAGATATGCAGGAGAAGGTACAATGCCTTGGCTCCGAGAGAGCCCTCATGGGGGAGAAAAGTCAACCAGCATTGGATGATTCCGGTTTAACCTTCCCTGTAGCAGAGATCTGGAATTTGTCCTTTAAAAGTCTTTTCCGGATGAAGTCTTGAACTGATGTTGAAGGCAATTAGAGCGACAAAATAAATGAGTCTGTCTTGTCTTACAAATGCCGTGGTTTATTCAGAGGCTGTATGGTTGGAGAGATGTCAGTTAGAGAACTTCTCAGAACTAGATATCGGGGCTCAACCATCATACGCTGTGTACCTCTCCTTAACAGAATGGCTCCTTCCCACAGCAACCTGCTCCACCCCCATCTACCTACTTGGAATGTGCTAGATGCTTGGAAATTCCTTCCTAGCTTCAAGGAACAGACTTCCCCAACTGCAGATGTCTCCGTGGTTCATTTTCTCTGCAGCTATTTTTATGCTATCACTTTAGCTTGTCTCTAGGTGCATTTGGCTGGCCACTTCAGGATCTCCATCAATCCCAACTTCAGTGCGTATGTGGTGGATTTCCAGCAACGGATATAGCCACAGGACTTCCATTTGCAGGTTCCTTAACAAAGCTCGGGGTAAGCCTCCCTCTTGCTCAGCCTGTGGAAATACCCATTTGCAGCCTCCATGCTGCTCATTTCTCTGCAGCAGAAATGAATTTTTGCTCATCTCTCATAGGTTTGTCGGTAAAGTCTGAAAGCCAGCTGAGGATTGAGAGTTGGGTTTTATGATTCCATCTACTCTTTGTCTTCCCAGACTGAATGCTTAAATTTTAATTACTTATTGATTTATCAATGTAACTTTTACTAAAAGCAAAAATGGTTTAATATGCATGAAAAATAAGTGATTTGTTGTATGTATAGTTTTTTTCTGTGTAAGTGCATATGTGAGAGAGAGATTCCGGCCAGTGGTGCCTTATCTTTTATATGGTTATGTTTCTAGTGAGTGAACCTAGGAGCTGCCAACCCTTTGAAACGACACAAAATGCAGCACAGTGACTGTCAACTCTAACACTGAGCACAATCACAAGCGAGCACTGAGTTACCTGACATGGCAGTGCTCCGTCACCGTCATGTCTAATGGATACACAGGAGATATTTTTATGCTCCTACAGCTGCCGCACACAGACAGCTGGCTCTTTAAATTTCCAGATTTTCTCCAGAAGAGTATCACACCATCTGGAACCAGAGTCCCTTTTTCTGCATCAGTGTACCTTCCTGAGCCTGGTTGTATTCTAATAGCATTCTTCGTTTTTAATGTTGTTCTTTTTTTTGTAACATAGAAAGTGTTATATGCAGACAGAGGCTGTGGAGCTACCCTGTTGGCTGCCCACTTTGAATCTGTTCTCCTCTTCCTCTTCGTTCATGGAGGGCTGAGCCTCTTTCTGAAAACAGGATTGCTCAGGGGACAAATCCCAGATGGCCTAACACCATCATGGCAATTTGAGACCCTTTCAAAGTGACTGGCTTAGAGGCAGGCACATGACTCTGTCTAGGGCACTAATGGGAAATATCCTCTTGCTGCTAAAAAGAGGCACCAGGAGGAGACAGTCCATAGGCAATGAGAGATCCAGAACTGTTGGTGAAGCAAAACCCACAAAGGAAGTCAGGGCCACAGTGAAGTGGGGTCAGAGCCCTGGTGTACCTTGCCTGCAGCCTTCCCTACGTGTGGACAGCTTGCTCTGTGAGATCATAAATCTCCTTAAACTTAAGCTGGTTGAGTCCAGGTTTTCAGGTCCTTCCTGCCAATGTGGTTAAACATAGGAGCCAAAAAATAAATCAACCCATGCCGTGCCTTCTGCTTGGAAGGGGCTTCTGCCTGAGCTTACCTGGTGATTTTGAAGACTAGCCAAGGATGCCTGCTCTTCAGAGAAACACTCCCTCATCCAGTCTCCCAGGAATCCCTGTGTCTCCTTCCTGCTATGTATCCTATTTTTTAGGATACTGGAGCTTCTTTGTAGGTTTGTAGGTTTACCTTCTCACACTCGCATTGGGAGTTGTCTTACAGAAGGCCCATGGCTGCACCCAGAAAGAGTAGCAAGATACTATAGAAATAGCACCACCCTTAAATAAAATGTTTACCAGGAAAGATGATGCACTCTTGTGCACACTGGTTTATTGGAAAATACGCTGGCAGAGTTAGATACCATAACAGTGGCATGGATGTGTATGGAGACCATGAAACCAGAAAGGGGACTATAAAATCCAGTTCTCGACATTTATGCACATAAAGTCACATAAGGTGGCAAATATGAATTACATGTGTACTGAAGACCTAATGTGGGAGTGAGGTGTTGAAGTCCTGATTTTGGCTGCTAGGGGCAAAGTGGGGGTGGGGGGAGAAACCCAAAGGGCACATCACCGTAACAGTAGGCAAAGGGACCCTATGTCATGTTAAGAGTCTGGTCCTCTCCAGGAAAGCAGGATCCTGACTCTCTGGCTGATGGGCTTGAAGGGACTGAAGGCCATCACTGTCCATCTCTGCTGCGGTCACTTAACCCTTTAGGATGTTAATATAACTCTGCTTCTGTAGACACAGCTCTGTTTCACTTTCTGTTTCTTGACTAATAAACTGTAAGTTTATTCTCCCCAAAGTCTACCTCTACTGCTGTTTTGGTTTCATTGTTGATCTGTTTTGTTCAAGACATCTTGAGTAACACCCACACATTTTTTATTGTGGTTCTGATGTTTTGCCTCCTTGCTCAAAACCTCCTGGCTATCTCCCTGTTATGGTCACCTCCTGCTGGTGATGCCTTATGATGTCTTTTCCATTCGTACCTTCCTGTGCTTGGCTTATATGATCCACAGAAAAGTCAGACCCAATATAGTTGATATTAAAATCACCCTTCCCATCCTCAGGCTTAGACTTACTTTCCAAAGTCAAAAACATAGAAAAGAGTTGTAATTTCTCCCTCCCTTTACCTGTGATATCCACACAGGCTAGTATCCACAAGGAACTATGATTAGGTAATTTCTGTCCCAATCTGAACTCTAAACCCAATTAGAGATTGGGATTGGGTTGAGAGTTCAAGTTAGGACAGAACTAATGTAGTCAGAAGAACAGCATCCTGCCTTTTGGCCCATATCAGGCATCTAATGAAGATATGTCAAATCATCCAGTCTTCCCAGAAAGCGAACAAGCATGAAAGAACATGAGCCTTAGAATTAAGAGGACCTGGGGGCGCCTAGGTGGCTCAGTCGGTTAAGCCTCCGGCTTTGGCTCAGGTCAGATCTCATGTTCGTGGGTTCGAGCCCTGCATCGGGCTCTGTGCTGATGGCTAGCTCAGAGCCTGAAGCCTGCTTCAGATTCTGTGTCTCCTTCTCTCTCTGCCCCTCCCCCTCTCATGCTCTGTCTCTCTCTGTATCAAAACTAAATAAAACATAAAAAAAAAATATTTTAAAAAAAGAAACAAGTAATTTAAAAAAAAAAGATTTAAGAGGACCTGGTTATGTAAGCCCTGCCTGACCCTTGATAACTGTGTGGTCTTGAACTAAAGAAGTAGTCAACACTTAACGGGTTCTATAATAGGCAGTTTGCTAATTAGTACCTTACCTGCCTCACCAGTGAGGTGGGTGCTATCATTTGCCCCTGTTCCAGGTAAAAATCCTGAGGCTAGACATGATTTGTCCAGGGTCACACAGTTAAATGATGGACCTATAATTCAAAACCTAGCTCTGCAAATGCCAAAGCTGTATTCTTACTGCATACACTGTATTTGCTGCTTCTCCTTGATACCAAGTTTCTCTCTGTAGACCAGTGCTTACTTGTTAGGGCCAGTGAAAGGAATACATTGAATAGTCTTTCAGCAGAGAGTACACGCCCACCATATTCTCTGACATTCGATAACACTCCATCTCAGTGTTAGTGACTCCATTGATCAGAAGTCACGATGCTAACTCCTAGAATTGATTTTCATGTGAATTACAGTATCAGAGCTCTATATTTGTATCTTTTTTGAAATTTCCCAGGTTTCTGTTTTAGTCTTCCTTTTCATTTAGGTCATTGATTTACTTTATTTTTGCTACTTGGTTATAGCCCAGCCTCTTCCTTCCAAACTGTAAGCCCCTTAAGGGTCCCTCTTATTCCTTTGTATACTGGTCAGCAGCTGGTGCCTGTGCCAAAGTATGGATTTACGTTGTGTCTTATTAACAAATCAGTGATATTTTTTACATCATGTACATGTTTATTTATATTTTTTATAATGTGGTATCTTTTAGCTGTCACATTCTGTGCATGGTAAAAAGCACTGGATATATTCAAAGCTTGTTACTTGTTGCTTCTTTACTCAACATTGAATGTGTAATTAACCAAAGCCTGTGACTCCCTGATTTCATGCATTTGTGTTTTCCTCCAACAACCATTTTCCAATCCCTGCTTTGTGTCAGGCACTGTAGGCTACCAATGTCCATAAAACAAGATCTCTGCCTTTAAGAAGCCTATGGCTTAGTGGGGGGGGAGAGGGGGGGAATAAGAGATAAAAACAAGAAACTATTAATCACAGAGGCCTATAAAGGGCACACTGGTGGTAGATGATGCTGGAGAGCTCATACATAGACTTCCTTGATCAGACTTGTGTATTTTCCAACCATCTGCTGTCTGAGAAGTAAAGAATATGTATGCAGAGATGATTGCTATTGATTGCTATTAAACTTGCTCTGTTGTGGAATGTCTTACTGAATTTCTACGTAAGTTTTGATAATGCATCAAGTCATTCCAGAAGATAATTGCCAATCTTCAAAGAAAATAAGAAATTGGGCTCTTTCACTGTGAGTGGCAATTAAGCAGGCCCAGCCCTTATAATTAAGTTAGAGCACAGGCCACCTCAGACATTTCTCAGAATTCTTGAAGCTACTGTTCTAAGAGCCATACTTCCATGGGGGGTTGGGAGCAAATGGGAGTTAATTTGGAAAGTACCAGTTCCATTAGGATCTTTCCTACAATAAAATAAATCAGCTAGGGCATCAAGAGTACATGTCTAAAAGACCTAGATTAATATGAAGGAAGACTCAGGCAAAACAGATTAGTGAGAAATGCCCCAAATTCAAGCCAGAGAGCCCTGATTCCAGCCTGCCATTAGGTTCCCCTCTCGAGCCAGAGGCATATCAGCTGTCTCCATGGGACTTAGACATTTTTAATCTCTTCATAAATATTTGTAAAGTGAATGAATTAATAGATGCATGTAAAGTGAGAATTATAATGCCTATACCACCTACTTCATAAGAGTTTTAAACAAGGTAATTAATTATACATTGAAAAGATAAAATGCTTCAAGACACTTCCACTCCAATTTTTAAATCAGTGGTGACAAATACTACTTTAAGGACTTCAGAGTTGCAGAATATATGGATTCTTTCATTATCCCAATTCGTTCTTGGCTGGGAGGCAAAAAAAAAGAAAAAAAACATGAACTCGAAGAGCAGGTGTTCTGTTGTACTTCTATTAGATAATTGGCTGGTTAGGAACTCCAAGTGTCAAGGCTCCTATGGACTCAAAAATAAAATTCAGAAGTTGTAAACAATGCAAGAATAACATAAAAGTAATGACAATAATCATGATAATCCTTCACATGGATATACCTGACATATATAAATCATTTTACATATTGTCACATCTGATCATATACATATACAAGGCACGATTTATTAAAGTAATACTGTTGGCTGATGTTTTCAGGGAAGCAGTGCACAACAAACAGAATATATGCTTTGGAATAAAAGAGGTCTGACCTGTGCAAGCTGTATGACCTTAGACAAAATGTTTCAGAACTCCAAGTCACAATTTGTGGTCATTGGTGAAATGACCTAGTCTTTCAGACTCAACCTTATAGGGTGTCATAAGAATTAAATGCAATCAGATATAGATATAGATATAGATATATAGCATCTACCAAAGGATGGACTCTCAGAAATGTTTGCCCTTATCTCCTGATCCCTGTTATAATTGGGTAGAAGAGGGTCCAACTTTTCATATCAGGTGCCATGTTAATGCTAAATGAGGAGATGTATTTTCTAGAAAGTCATCTTGCCAAGGAAAGCCGTACAAAGTCCAGCTAACCCTTTTCTATTTCTGATGCTTCTTCCTTAAAAAAAAAATTGTCCTAAAGGCTTGCACCTTACACAGCACCAACCCAGATCCTTTCATTGACTCTCTCCCTAAGTTGTGTGTGTGTGTGTGTGTGTGTGTGTGATCTGAAAACCAGTATATAGGTACCATTTCTTATGATATTATAAATGTTCACACAGTATTTCACTTTCCAGTGTTCCTCCCCAGCCTCACATTACCCTCCTTCATTACTCCTTTACTCTCTGTTGAGGATTGTACCTCCTGGGTAAAACCTCCCAATGGAAGAAACTGTACATATGCAGGAAGAATGAAGACATAAGACAAGCTCTTCTTTCTCTTTTCTTTCATACTAGGGTATGTTCACATTTGGGGAGGATTTCCTATACCCACAACCCTCCTTGTCAAACCTCATTCCACCAAAAGTTTCATAACATTTGGCATATGTAATATAGAGTTATTTTTCACAGGTCTATTTTCCTCATTCACTTGGCGATCCTTGACCATGGTGTCCACAGCACCTGGCATGGGCTCTCCGTTTATGTTATCCTGCAAGGGAGTGATTGAAGTGAACCTATGTATTTTTCTACATTCTGAGTGTTTTACTGTCTACTGGAGATAAGTGTGGACAGTATACCAAGAGGGCACCCTGCAAACTAGAGTGGACAGCTGGATTACCCATGTGCCATGTGCTCTGTCCTTAGACTGCTTGGCATGATGATCTCCATCCTGTGAGCTCTGACTGGAAAGGAGGAACCTAACTTCCTTATAGAACCAACTTTGCCTGTGTGCTGGGTCTTGATACCTTTCTCAAGGTGCTTTTATATAGAGCATCTCACTGGATTTACAAAGAGATTATAGAATCTTGGGAAGAAAGATCCCAGAAGAAGTTATGACATCCTTCCTTTATAGCATGTTTTCCTTGGCCAGCAAAATGGCAGGTGAGGAGCACGTGGGTGGCTCAGTGGATTGAGTGTCTGACTCTTTATTTCAGCTCAGGTCATGATCTTACAGTTTGTGGGATCAAGCCCCACGTTGAGGTCTACAATGACAGCGCAGAGACTGCTGAGGATTTCTCTCTCTCTCTCTCTCTCTCTCTCTCTCTCTCTCTCTCTTTCTCTCTCTCTCTCTGCCCCTCCCCCCTCAAAAATAAATAAGAGTTTTAAAAAAAAGAATGGCAGGTGGGAGATGCAGAGCCAACCTGCAGCCTGCAGAGAGGATGAGTCATTTTTTGGCAAACCCAGCAAAGGCATAGTCATCCCTTTTAGGTTTGCTTCCCCTGGTCCCTTCCAAGTCAATGAATGAAAAAATGTGTGTTGAAAACCTGTACTGAAAGGTATGTCAATGGTGGCTGGGAGTCTCTTATCTCTTAAATTTTTTTTAGTTTTTTCCCTTTCTACTCCTCCTTCTCTATTCCCTCCTTCTTCCGGGATTTTGTTCACCATCATCATCACCCCCACCATCATGCCTTTCTCTGCACCCTTCCTTCCATCCCTCTTCAGTCTGGCTAGTTTTTACTCTCCCTTCTAGCTCTAGCACGTAAGTCACCTGCACTTACCTTTCCTCACAGTCCTTCTCTGTACTCCCATGGCATTCTGTCTATCACCCTCTTACAGCATTTCGAACTAGCATTGCCCATTCAGTTGGTTAAGTGGCTGACTCCCCAGCTAACTCAAACGCAGGTGTTGTATATTAGTGTTGGGCTTTTTCAATATTAAGTACATAAAGTACTCAGAGTACTGCCTGCAGGCAGGAAAACTTAATAACTGTTAGGAGTTGGTGGTGGTGTAACACCCTCCCCACTACTAGATTCCATGGTGCCTAGAAGGTACAACGTGAATGTTTATTTTATTGAATTGAAAGACAAACAAAACAACAAAAACAACTTTCTGAAACCTAATTACATCTTGCCTTATGCTGATTTGCTTTCAGTGCCTGTGCTGGACTCACGCTGCAGTGGAGGGAGAAACCCAGTACTGATTGAGCATAGCAAGCCATAGATCTCAGGGATATTTATGTAGTACAGATGTATTGTCCACAGACCACAGTGACACTTCTGAGGGGCCCCAAAGTAAATCACAAAATCTAGGGACCAAGGGAAAGTGGCCTCTCTTCTCAACTATATTATATAATCTAAGGCATAGCCTCAACTCAGGTTCAAACCTGGCTGCTGTATCCTCAGACAATCCCCCGTGACTCCAGCACTTGTCACTCTTGGTGGCTGACTCTTACCTCTTCCAGTGGGAGGGACTTGAACTTCCCACAAGGTGGGGCTGATATTATCCTGGGAATGAATAGCCAGTCCCCTAGAAGCTACTGTCCAGCTGCAAGATGTTTATCCACAGCTGTCTTGAGCAACTAAGGTGCAATACCTGATTAGTTTTGCCACTCTTTTGAGAACTGTCTCACACTCTGCCTATAAAAAGGATAGAGCAGCAGGGGGTAGAGCACAGCCTCACACTGTGCCCTGCCAACTTGGCCCCTATGGCAGAGGGGAGAATAGGTGACCAGTCTTGCAGACCCTCTGCTTCTAAATTTCTCCAATATGCCTGCTTTTGCATGATATGGGGTGGTTGCCATTTCTTCCAGTTCCCATCCATGACTGTCTTTAAGTCCCTCCAGAGCCATGTGAGATAAGTTTCATCAGCCCTTTTAACAGGTGAGGAATCTGGAGCCCAGCTAATTTAAGGGATTGACCCAAGGACTCACAATAGGTGGAGAAGCAAGGAGTCAAGGTCAAGCTTGTCTGACACCAAACCCTTAGTGCCTTTGTTACCTGCCTCATGTGGTAGCTAACTATTCAGATAGGGAGATGGTATACTACTGGAAAAAAGGATTCTTCTCACAGCAATTACCAGCCCAGATGTGTAGATTGTGCTGGTCTCTCTGAACCTCCATTAAAAAGGAAGTAAATCATTGGTGGCCCAATATTATGATCATTTGGAGAGCAAGCAATCTCCCTTTCTTTTAAGCACTTGCCATTGTAAGGACAATCATTTTCAGAAGCACAGACAGAGAATCCAAGGAAGGAGGCAGCTCTAGGAAGAGAATCCATTTTCTTCCTGTTTCTCCATGAAAACCTGGAAAGTTGCTATGTACAATTTTGCCTTATGAAATTCAAGTCTGGGATAATCTCTAAATCATTCTCATGCATCATATGCTGCTTTTCAAAGGGAGAGAATATGCATTAAAGAGATTTGTTCAGTCTTAAACCTGCCTCTGAGCATCTAGGATCAATGTAGAGGCTGATTAAGTTGTGCTCTATAGATTTCTGCAGTCAAGTTCATCAGGCACCCATTTCTCTTCTTTTAATGATGCTGAACCCCAAGCTCTTCTCTGAAGTGCTTTAATTTTCACTTGGTCACTGTGAGAAGACAGTGACTTAATGAAGTGCAAATGGGAAAAGAAAGTTACATAAATCATCTTTGTATCCTTTTCCGTGGTCTTACCATGGTTGTTCTTTCATCATCCTGGTACCTCCAGTGGCTTCTATGGACTTGGCAGTGGAAATTAAATTATAAGCCACACTTTTGGTAATGTAGCATACCAATAAAATCATAAGATTATTAGGGTAAATAACAAAGATAAATTAATGTCAACATGGTACAATATTATTTTACCCTGTGTTACAGTAACTTTCTCCCAGCTGATTCTTGTCAGATCTTTCAGAAAACAATTGCCTCCTAAAAGATACATATGTCAGGCTACTGTCTATCAATACAGATTTTACAAGCCTACTTTCAGGAGGAGACTGCTACTACACAGCACTCTTATTTGCTGGCAAACATTCCTACCTTTTTCTAAATGATGGGATAATGAGTTTGAGGTTTGAACACAGCTCTGTGGGGTTTTTTTTATTTTTTATGTTTTTTATTTGTTTTTGAGAGACAGAGAGAGACAGCGCAAGCAGGGGAGGGTCAGAGAGAGAGAGAGGTATAGAATCTGAAGCAGGCTCCAGGCTCTGAGTTAGCAGTCAGCACAGAGCCTGATGCAGGGCTCAAACCCACAAACCATAAGATCATGACCTGAGCCGAAGTCAGATGCTTAACTGACTTAACCAGCTGG
>NC_043716.1:32231563-32275378 GCF_006229205.1 Suricata suricatta
TCACAGGCATCTCACAGCAGAGGTACTAAAGATAGGACAGAGGAATGAAAACTGTTTGATTCCAGATGCCTAAGATCAGTAACTCTTCCTAATAGACAGGTAGATTCCACTCACCCCAGAACCTCCCGTGAGGCTAATGTTAGCTTTGCCCCTATCTCTTCTCAATCTCAGAACTGAAAACATCCTCATAATCATCCAACCTTACTTCCCTGCCTCAGTCCAATGCATGAATCATCTCTACCAGAGACCATGCTATTTTAATTACCTCTAGTGACAGGAAACTCACTTTGCACCAAAGTCACTTATTCCTCTGTTGCTTAGTTCATATTTCATATTTTTCCTTCTGTTGGTCAAAATTTCTGCCCTTTCTTTAACTTCTGGAGCCTAAAAAATATCAGTGAAATCATTGTTCTCCAAGCCAGCCCTTCTTGTATTTAAAGACAACCAGCATAATGCTCCTGCGTTTCCTCTAAATTAATCCTCAGTGGTTTTCAAGAGATTTGCTACTGGCCTTCCTGACCAGTTTCCAGGTGCCGAGGTAGAATGCATAAAGCACAGAGAGCCCTGGATGAGTAATCCTGGCCCTGCCCTTACAGATGTGCCTTCAGGGCCACCATGAACATCCTCTGATTCTTCAGCCACAAAAAGGGGTTGTATGACAATTAAGTGAGATGATGTGTGTAATATTTCCCTACAACGCACTCATAAACACATTTGGTGAACACCTTACCATGAAATTGGTATCAAACCAACTCTATTTTAAAATTTTTTAAGTTTATTTATTATTGGGAGCCAGAAAGAGACAGCATGAGTATGAGAGGGGCAGAGAGAGGGGAAGACACAGAATCTGAAGCAGGCCTTAGGCTCTGAACATTCCACAGTAGTACTCCTCCATCTCTCTGAAATTGTTATTGCTAGCCAAGTACCAGGAATTGTGTGCCACTGTAGCTTCAGTCTTCACCACAGTGCATGAGGCAGCCCTACTGTTATCCCCATTTTGCACACGGTGAAAAAGTGATGAAGAAGTGTCCGCCCACACCCCAGTGGGGCATATGATAGAGCCAGGATTCAAACCTAGATCTCTCTGACAGGTGGGTCCATTGAAAAGTTCTGAAGCACCTGAACCTTGGCCTTGGGGTAATGGAATCCAGAATCTGCTAGAAAATCTTCCTATTTTATTTAAAAAAATTTTTTTAATGTTTTATTTATTTTTGATACAGAGAGAGACAGAGCATGAGAGGGGGAGGGGCAGAGAGAGAAGGAGACACAGAACCGAAAGCAGGCTCCAGGCTCTGAGCTAGCTGTCAGCACAGAGCCCGACGCAGGGCTCGAACCCACAAATGTGAGATCTGACCTGAGCCGAGGCTGGAGGCTTAACCGACTGAGCCACCCAGGCGCCCCAAAAATCTTCCTATTTTAAGAGCAGGTTGCTACTACCAGGTGGTCAAGAGGAGAAGCTTGAAATGTAATGGTGCTAGACATGAGTTGCTTGTCTAGCAGCCACCACCCCCCCCTTCTTTCCAGCCCCTGATAATACATCATTGTTGCTCTGAGCTTACGGTGGCCACCATGTTCTGCTTTGTCAACTACTCCCTTTACAACCAGTGGTGGCCTAATGACCCACCTGTGATCAGTAAAAAATAAAGGATGGCATGGAGGAACTTCTAGAAAATATTTCATCTTTATTTCTTTTTAATGTATGTTTATTTTTGAGAGTTGGGAGCAAAGAGAGAGGGAGACAGAAGATCCCAAGTGGGCTCTATGCTGACAGCAAAGAGCCTGATTCAGGGCTTGAACTCACAAACTGTAAGATTGTGACCTCAGCCAATGTCAGACGCTTAACCGTCTGAGCCATCCAGGTTCCCCAAGATATCTCATCTTTAATTTAAAATAAAAATTAAAGAAAAAAAAGAAATCTTTTTTTCTGCCTGTTCATTTCTTTTCTACTTGGAACAATAAAATGTGAAGATGTGATACTGGGAGACGTTGATGTCAACTTGGTCACTGGGAATGATCATGAGGCAACCAAGGTTAAGATAAAAATTAAACACACAAAACTTGAAAGGATAGAGTCTGAGTCCATAAGGACAGTTTGAGCTACTTCACTGACCAGGATCCACCTGGCCACTGTCACTTGACAGCACTGGTCAGGGTTTTGACGTGCAAATAACAGCATTCACTGTGGCTGGTTTAGGTAAAAAACACTTTTAGATGAATATTGGGTGACTTGTAGACTCTGCAGGAGGACCAGGGAGCCAGGCTTTGGAATTACAGGGATAATGACAATGTCCAACCATCCATGGGAACTTTTAATGAGAACATGGCTGTCGCAGCCATTGCCCCTCAGCCCCCATGCTGCTCATGCCTGGTTGCTAAAATCTCTGAAGAAGTAGACGCTCCTGTCACAAGGATCACTGGGGTATTTAGGTGCCCCACACCTGACTGCCTCCTCAGTTGCCCACTTTGGAAACCAAGTCTTACATGAGTGCAGCCAACTGGTAGAAACCAAGCCTTATACCTGTACTCTAGCTACAAGGGTCTGGGGATATGGGTTTTCTGGTCTTATCTTAGGGAAAGAAAATATAGAGAGGCTATAGGGCAGCCACAAGTGTGACAATTATCCACCAGAGAGCGATGGGCATCATCTCTTAGGCCAATGTCAGTCAAGTATTCAGCTCTCCACTGATGTGGAGTAGACAGCAAGGTTGCATGCTGGCCCCCTCACTGAAGCAGTGTCCACTTTCTTTGTCCAGAATGTCTGGGACCCAATGAGGTGAATTCCTGAAGTTTCCAACAATTGCAGCTTATTGGCACCAGCTGGTCATAAACCTTTCATAAACAAGGATAACAGAGCTACAAAGCATAGAAGCATAGAATTACAAAGCTGGAATACATCTCAGAAATGGATTCTTAAAAAGCACAATACTTTTTCTAAATCAGGTGCATCTGAGAGAGAGAGACAGAAACAGAGAAAGGAAGACAGAGGCATCCCTGTTCTACTGCACGTGACTCTAATGCATTCCGAAGTTAAGGCACTGTTCTGAGACCCCAGACATGCCTCAGCCTCAGCCATCCATGTGTACCCTCTTGGCTTCTTTATGTCTATATTGACCCTTTGGTTCAGGTCATTCCTGAGCCTCATAACAGAATCTTAGTCACCTTCTGTACTAGGAACAAACAATGTCTTGGAAATCAACATAGCCTGGGCTCTGGTTCTATCTGAGCGAGGCCTTAAATAGACAGTTGCCTCTCTAAACCAGAGCTTCCGGTTTTGTCCGGTTGTAGCCATGACTAACCATCTCACTGGGCCACTATGAGAACTGAATTGCCAACCTACTAATGAAGCCATTTAGCACACTGCCTGTCACATAGTAGTCACCTAACAGACACAAGTTCTCCTTCTCCCCTTTCCCATTGTGGTTCTTCTGGGATTGCAGTGGTTTGCAATCACACATATCTCCCATGCGACCCCTTATTGGCATAGGGCTGTCTTTGCAAGATGTCAGAGGACCAGTCTTCCCAGCCCCCACTGAACATGGCTCAGCAACTCCCTGCCATCCGCCACGCAGCCCCTGACGCTCAGTTCCACACACACAGCTCTTGAGTTTCTTGGGAGCAGGAACTGAGGCTCTGGCAGTCCCTGTCTTTCACAAATGTTTACAAGTCACCGAACTTGGTAAAGATTTCAAACGCTTTAAAAAATTAAAGGGAGGCTGCAACGTGCTGTTCAGGGGTTGCAGAACACATCTGTGGCGTGTCTTTGAATAACATGAAGCTCTCCTGCCTACAACCTTCATTCCTGTAAAATCACTTAGACCCTCCAGCACGACTCCTTGGGCCTGAAGAATCAGGAAGAACCAAGGAAAGCTAGAGCACGGTGCTTGAAAGGGGTCTCCATCTGCTGTGTGATCAGGACTCCACTGCCTTCCTCAGTCCTGTAACATCACAATGCTAATGTGGGGCTTCTCCAGTCCCTCATGGGCCTCCTGATGGCTATGTGCATAGGGCTCATAGTGTGCTCTGAAGCCACAGTTTTGCTCATTAAAAAGAATCATGGGATTCCTGGTCGAGTAGAGTAGCACCGATGTGAAGGGGAAAAGACACAGTAACCACTGAACCCCTAGCTGGAGGCACTGGGCTGGGTATCTGGACATCCATGCCCATGTGAAATTCTTCAAAGAGCCCTTGAAGTGGGTATGAGCACCCACCCACCCCTGTGTACAGGGACAAAATTAAATTTTAAATTTTGCATGTTACAGTGAGGAAAACATGGCTCAGAAGAGTGACATAATTTGTCCAAGTGGATATACCAGAAAGGGCCGAGGGTCTGAGTCCCGTATTCAGGCTCCTCTCCGCTCTACCATACCAGCTGTCAAGAAGAAGAGAGCCTGTCATTCTCACAAGTAAATCGCACTTACTCTAGAGCAAAGATCAGCAAAGGGCTGGGAAGTAAATATTTTACACTTTGCCAGGCACATATGGCCCATCCCATATTCTATTTTGTTTTTCTTTGTTTTTGTTTTACACCTTAAAAATATAACAGCCATTTGGGGCACCTGGGTGGCTCAGTTCAACTTCAGCTCAGATCATGATCTCACAGCTTGTGAGTTTGAGCCCTGTGTTAGGCTCTGTGCTGACAGATCAGACCCTGGAGCCTGCTTCAGATTCTGTGTCTCCCTCTCTCTGCCCTTCTACCACTTATGCTCTGTCTCTGTCTCTCTCTCAGAAGTAAATAAACATATATATAATACATATGCATAAAACAGCCATCCTTAGCTTGCAAGGCTGCACAAACACAGGCTGGACCTGACTTACAGGCCATAATTTGCTAACCCAGATGAAAACCAGACACCTTAATGAAATCAGGAAATAAAACTGCTTGTCTTTGAACTAATAAAAATAGCTGACATTTAGGGACTGTTTATTATGTGCTATGCACTCTTTGACCCACTTCATTACATTAACTCTTTGTAGGAACTGTGTATTATTTATTATTATTCCCATACTACAAATGAAAAAAAGGAGGCAAAAAGGTTCAGGCCACTTAGTGTCATGCAGCTGAATGGATTGCAGGCCCCCACTTTTAAATCATGACCAATAATGTGTCTTTGGAAGATTTATTTCATTTTGTGAACAAAATGTATTTAACAATGGAACTGCCCTTTTGAAAAGTTTGTGGGTGAAGGATACTTTTATTTTTAATGTCTGCTTTTCTCAAAACCCTGATTCTTCGGGGGGGAATCTTGGGTTAGTTTTATTACCTATTTGTTTGAATGCTGGGAGTTACTTGGAGGTACTCGAAATATATGGGGAATGTCCCAGGATGCATTATTTGACCATCCAAAGTCCTAGCAACAAATTCATTCAATAAAATATTTTAAAATATGCACCCAATGCCATCCCTTATGTAAGGGCATTTAGAATGGGGATGTTGATTCATCAAGGTCCTGACTTCGTGGAACTTGTAATGAAATGAGGGAGATAAACATCTACACAGAGACATGAAATGCAACTTAATAAGCACTTTAGTAAAGCTCTGCCCAAAGAAGCAGGAAGAATGGACGGCACCTGGGTGGCTCAGTTAGTTAAGCATCCAACTTCCGCTCCGTTCATGATCTCCCAGCCTGTGGATTCAAGCCCCATGTCAGGCTCTGTGCTGACAGCTCAGAGCCTGGAGCCTGCTTCGGATTTTGTGTCTTCCTCTCTCCTGCCCCTCCTTTGCTCACTCTCTGTCCCTCTGTCTCTCAAAAATGAATAAATGTTAAAAAAGAAAATAATTAAAGAGGCAGGAAGAATGGGAAGGGAGAAGCTAGCAGCTGGGACATGGGGAAGACTTCCAAGGATGGAGGGAGAGGATGTTCTGACTTTAGAGGCCAAAGCTATGTGCAGTCTATAGCCACAGGCCACAAAGTAGCCAGGAAGAGGCTGTGTTAGCCTGGGCAGTACCAGCCACAGTAACAGATGAAGTGTACAATAGAAGTGTATTTCTTGCTCACTCAGAACCCCACTGCAATGATGTGAGAACGGATGTAGAGGGAGCTCATGTGTTCAGAGATCTCTGGCCTTCTGATGTCTGCCATCGTCAGCTCATGGCTCCAGCTTTGCCCCCAGGGGTGATATCCCACCAGCAGATGGGAGGAGAGAGTATGACGGGGAGTGTTTCATGGGCCAAGCCTGAAGGTGGTACCCATTATTCCCGACTGCTCTGTGAGACAGAACTCACATGGCCACACCTAATTGGGAGGAAGGCTGAGAAGTGTGTGAGCTATGTGCCTAGGAGAAAGTTGAAACCTGCCTCTGCACAGAACCCTGTAACCCCTGAGGGTCTGCGGAGCCCGTGGGATGTTATCTCTGTGGCTAGAAATGGAATTAATAGTGATTACTGCCAGCAGGTGATTAGTAATCAATGTATAGCTAAACAGCAATGCAATAATAATAGAAATACACAGGTGCTATGTATGTTGTTGGCTGGTGAAAGGCACGGGCCAGGGTTTGCCAAAATATATCCCTTAGAGTTCTATTCTGCTGAGATTTTCTACCAAAATTGGTTCCTCAAACAAGAAAATTTAGAAGACGTGCATACTGTTGTACTCCATCAATTCTAAGACCATCATCTTTTTCTTTTTCACATTATATATCTCTGAAATAGTAATATATTTTATAGTTGATGGCTTCTCACAGTTACACTGTGTGTGTGTGTGTATGTGTGTGTGTGTGTGTGTGTGTGTGTGTGTGTGTGCTCTCCTAGTGGTATATAATATGCATAATAGCAAATTAAATGCTCTAAAATGTCTTGCAGATAAAAAGGGGGGGTGATGGTTATGTGGTATGTTCTATTTCTCCCAAGGATATCAGAGCATGAAATCTTTTCAAATGTCACTTACTAATATCCATTAGATTGAATATTCCATGCTACACGCTTTGGCAAAAATTGGCTTAAACCAAATATGAGATCCCTGAGTTCAGAGCAAGGTGGTTGGGCTCCCTGCTGGATTGGAGAGCCTCATGAAGAAAGTGCAAGACCTTGAGCAGGTGAATCCATCAGGAATCAGTAGGAAATGATGGCACAAATCAGGATAAAAGGAGGAGGGTTTCGTGGAGGGGCTGTGCATATGGGTTCGGGGGAGGGTAGAGAAACCACAGGGGAACTACAGTGCCCAATACTGGCTGTCACTGCCCTAAGACCTAAAGAGACAAATTAAGGAGACATCCAGGTATAGAGAGCTGCCATAATAAGGTAGCCAGAATAGAATACCCTGGCCTTTTGCTCCTCCCTTGCTCCAGTCTCCTGCCAGGGTCTCTCATTGGCCAAACCCAAATGGAAGCCAAAGAGCAATGGAGCCAGTGGTAACTATAAGCAACAGCCTTCTATAGCAGAGACAGATAGAAAGGGTGGGGGCGGAGACAGGACTTAGCAGTAAAGCAGTGTCCAGCGTATGCTTGGCTTTGGAAGATGTGTGACACATGGATTGAGAATGATTAAATCCACCCAGGGAAAATATGATCACTGCCTAGACTCCTCATTGCTTTAAAGCTTATGGGCCCCTTGCATATCTTCATTCCTGTGCTATCACAATAACCCCATAAGGAGCACAGAGCAGGAATGATTATCTATATTTTATGCACCATGAAGCTGCCTTCCCCACATCTGAGCTTCAGAGGTCTGATTGGGACTTGAAGGTGAATTTCCTGGAACCAACCTAGTGCTAATTCCACCATCTCAGTGATCTACTTTGTTGATGGGGTCCCAGAAGGGTCATCTCTGTGAAAAGATGGTATTATGAGTCACTGACTTCTATACTTTTCAGTAGTTTGCACCCTTTATTTCTTCCATAATTGTATAGCACTTCTTGGTTTCCACCCACTATATAAAGAGGTCATGGAAAACCAATGGGAATCTCTGGATTCCAGGAGCTGAGGCTGTCTCTGCTGCATAGAGCCCGTCCTTCTGTTCCTTCTTCAGCAAGTACTTTTCCTTGCTGTTTTGTACAATCCAGAGATGAAATCCATACAGTTGATGGGGAGAGAGAATATGTTGTGTTGAGTAAAAGAATAATAAAGAACTTTCAGAGATGAAGAAACAAAAGTGCTGTGGGACATTCTGGAAGGATACACTTACTTCAAGCTTGTCAGGGAAGGCAACCTGAAAAGGTAGCTTTTCACCCAGGCCCTGGAAAAGCTTTTCACCCAACAGTTAGGGCCGGCAGAAATGAGAGAAAGCCATGGGCAGGGCACTCTTTCTATTTGTAGTGCTTATGGATTTAAGAACAAAAATATGTGTGCAAAAGTAAAATACATGAAATCCAATACATCTACATGTTATGTAAGAGGTTTGGTGTCCTAAAAGTTAGGATTCTGGAGCCAGACTACTTGGGTTCATCTTCCAGCTCTGACAATTACTGGCTGTGTGACCTTGGACAAATCACTTAGTCTCTCTGTGCCTCAGTTTCCTAACCTGTAATAGATAAACAGATAAAATAGATTATATCAACACTTACCTTCTAGGCTTGGTAAGTGAATTACATGAGGGAACACATGTAAATTGCCCAACACAGAGTACATTCTAGATTAACAATTACAGCTGACCCTAGAACAGCACAGGTTTGAACTGCACCGTTTCACTTATATGGACTTTTTTCAATGAATACAGTAATACAGTAAATGTTTTTCTTTTCCTTATGGTTTTCTTGATAGCATTTTCTTTTCTCTACCTTAATTTATTGTAAGAACATGATACAGAATACATACAACATACATGTTGCCTGTTTATGCTAGCAGTAGGGCTTCCAGTCAGCTGTAGGCTATACTGGTTAGGTTTGGGGGAGTCAGAAGTTATATGTGATGGTCAGCTGTGCTCCAAACCCCTGCACTGTTCAGGGAGGTCAATTGTATAATGATATTGGGGGAATGCCTCACAACCTGACTAAGCCTCACCTTTGACTCTGTCTTTGATCATATATCTTTAGTGTTTCTTTACATAGTCTATAATCCTGTTCTTTTCTTCCCCATGTGGACACACAGTCAACAGGCAATTGCAGCAAGCCTCTGATTGAAGCTCAGAAAGCATTGCTGTTGGCATGCCTAATGACTTCCATTTTTATTTCAATTAGATTAGATTATAAGATTTATGCTTCCTCTCACTAGGTTCAGCCTTTTGTTTGTCTGTTTTCCATGTGTTCACAAACAACAAGAGAAATGCAACAGAACAGCCCAGTAATTGAACAACACGGCAGTGCAGACAGCGGTTCTGAAAAGCTGAGCTACTAGTTGGTGATCAATGCCAATGCTGTCCTTTGAGATGGTCACTGGTTAGCAAAGTGACAAAGTCAGAATAAGTGGGGTCCACGCCACTGAGCAGCAGCACATGAGAGACATCACACATGGTAGGTGACTGTCCTCTGTGGCTGAGAGAGATCTGTAAAACACACAAAAGTGCACATGGTGCAAGAGGCAGTAATCTGAAAGTCCAGGAAGATGTGAGCGGAGGCCTGGAAGTTCCACACATAACTGGCTTGAGCCCAGGGCAGGGGTCAGGGTACTAGCAGCATTTTTAAAAAGGACACATCAGTGCTGGCTGAACCACAATGGAGCTTGAGGCAAAAGGAAGAATCAGGAATACAGATCCCTTCTTTATTTATAGTTTTGAAATTTTGTTCATCATGGTTTTTTAGGGCATTAAAATTTGCGATTGTTTAAAACAGTGCATTAAGATATTTATTTTAATTACTGAATTTTTTGTACCACCTTAAATTTTGCATGGAGTTGAGTGCCTCACTTGCCTCACCCTAATCCTGGCCCCCACAGAGTGTAGGGGGCAAGAAGGAATACATTAAAAGAGATGTCTTTGAAGATCCCTGGCCTGGGACCACATGGTACCCAGCTTCACCCTGAGTATGTTAGCTTGGGCCATTTATTTCTCTCTTTTTTTATGTTTATTTATTTATTTTGAGAGAGAGCACACACGTGAGCAAAGGAAGGCAGAGACAGAGAGGGAGAGAGAAAGAATCCTAAGCAGGCTCTGCACTGTCAGTGGGGAGCCTGATGCAGGGCTTGAACTCACAAACCGTGAGATCATGGCCTGAGCCAAAATCAATAGTTGGATGCTCCACCAGCTGAGCCACCCAGGTGCCCCCGTTTATTCCCCTTTTAAGTGTTTGTTTCTTCCTCAGTAAAAAGGGTAATAAAACCTAACTCATGTGTTTATTCATTCACCCACCAACAAATATTACATGAGCACCTATTACATGCTTGAGGCATGGGGGATATAGCATTTATCAACACAAAACTAAAAGTTCTCTGTTCTTTTTTCAAATTTTTTAATGTTTATTTTTGAGAGAGAGAGAGAGAGAGAGACAGAATGTGCACAGGCAGGGAAGGGGCAGAGAGAGAGAGAGAGTGAGAGAGAGAGAAAGACAGAATCCAAAGGAGGCTCCAGGCTGTGAGCTGTCCGCCCAGGGCTCAAACCCACAAACCGGTGAGATTATGAACTGAACTGAAGTTGGATGCTTCACCAACTGAGCCACCCATGCATCCTATAAAAGTCTCTGTTTTTATGACAATTTTCATTTTCATTTGGGAGAGTAATGCTCGATAAAAGTAAGTACATGATATCATGCAGCATAGTTATGGAAAGTGCTTAGGACAGGCAAGCAAGGTTGGCTGGCTGAGGGTGGTGGCAGCAGGGGGTTGGGAGGAAGAAGAGATGGCACTGGCTTGAGGACGGGTTACAGGGAAGAATAAAGGAAGGCATGACCTCCCGTGTGCAGGCCATTGCTGGACACTCCTTCATGCCTTAACAAATGGTTGTTGCTTATCTTGTGTGCCGAGAGAGAGAGGTTTGGAAAGGCAGGTTGGATCAATGGACACGGTTATGCTGCCATTTTTGAAGTGGTAACTCCAGGATTCTGGATAATTCTATCACTAGGAGCCCAGATAGAGCAGTTTTGCAGTGTTAACAGCTGTCTTCATCACTTGGTTCGACTCCAGGAGCATGGCATCCTCTGGCCCCGAGGCCCGGAAAATGCAATTATCTGAAGAAAGTTTTACCCTATTCTCCCTCCATTGTGAGCACACTTGGGCTTCATCCTGTTCTTTACAGAGAGAACAGAGGAGAAAGACCATATGTGCTGAGGAAGTAAAAAGGATGAGAAAAACCAGAAAACAGCCCCACAGTAATTGTATTCCAAAGTGAGTGTGGTCCATTTCCCGAGCAGCACCCAGCCATGGGCAGAAAACATCAGGGGAAGCCGTTGCCCTTGGCCGGAGCTGGAGGGGCCGCCCTTTGCTCTGGGTCTTCCTGCAGGTCAGCTGATCCAGCCTGGCCTGGCCCACATGGTCCCCCGCCAGTGCTCTAGATGTGACTGTCCTGGCACGCCACCAACTCATGTCATGGTGTTTGGGTTCCAGCAAAGCAGCATGTAAAGAAAGAAATGAAAGTTTCCTTTTCTTCATCTGAATGTTTTATGCCTGTTAAAAACTAAGGAAAACAAAACAACAACCAAAGAAAGGAAAACAAAAGTAAAGAAAAGAAAGTAATGCCCAGGGTGGAAGGAGCAAAGCTTGGGAAAAGGCTTTAAAAGTATCTCAGTTCATAAAACCTGCAGTGAGTGATTAGGGAGGAAAGATGTTTACGGCAATAAGGCTGAATCTCCTCCTGAGATTGTTGTAGAAGGATTCTGGACTTCATCCCATCTAGGACTACTTAAAGTTCCCCAAATACATCATGGTCTCTCACTCTTTGAGTAAAGACCCTCTGTAGTATTTGGACCCTCCATCAAATACACGTTTCCCATTGCCTCTCAGCCTTTTGGCTAAGATCAAGTACAAATACACTTTTCTCCCTTTTCTGTGTAGTAAATACCTTTCATTTCTTCAGATCTCAAAGCAAGTGGCACTGTATTCTAAAGGGACCCATGCACCCTTCCTCTGCCCCACCAAGTCGGGCGAGGTGCCCTTTCTCTGTATTTCTCATGTACTACCTTCTTATGTTCTATTTCATACTTGTTGAATGCCTACCATTTGCTAGGCATTGTTCTGTATACTAGGAAGACATCAGTGATGAGACAAACCATCATGGAGCTTCCATTCTATGAGATGAAGGACAGTAAACACTGAAACGATTAAATATGTGTGCAGCAGCATGAAGTCCTTTGAAGACAAATTAAGCAAGAGGCTAGTGATAACAGGAGAGTAGATGCTATTGTAGGTAGAATGGCCAAGAATGGAAGTTTGGGATGAGAAGTGGTCATATTCGTGATGTCTTTTGAGGGCAGAGGTGACATGATGTGCTGGGAGATGGGCCATGGGATGTAAGAGGAATGGAAAAGTCAAGGATGATTCCAAGGCTTAGTAGATATTTATGATACACTGGTTCTCCTCCTTCCACCTGTTTCTTTGAACTTGACCAACTGTACTGGTCAGACCACAGGCAGGATGAGGAGCAGGTGTTTTGCCTTGCAGGGCTTTGCATATCTGGGATCCAGCATTTAGCATTAAGTGCCCGCCGTGCAGTAAGTGCATAATAAATATTTGAAGGAAGAATTTTAGTCAGAATTAAGCATTCATAGCCCCTTGTCCTTAGTAATTTGATCTGAGAAAGACATCCTCAAGATTTCTGCTGATTTTGCTCTCCAGAAGGACCACAACTCAATTATTCCACCACCAGCGTGTGGTCAGAATAACAACTGATCTGCAGACTGATGCAATGTATGTTATCTAATTTAATCCCCATACCAGCTCGGTGAGGTGGTCTGGGTGATCAGGAAAAAATTGAGAAAACTGAGACTCAAGAATCTTGAGCCAGTTGCCAAAGGTCACAGCTAATAGGTGACAGAATGGAATTCAAGCTTAGGTCTTCTGACTCTAAACTCCATGCTTTTCTCTCCTATCCAGGTGACTCAGTGTTAGTAGTCTTCGGGTGCAGGTGAACATCTTCAAACATGTCTCAGCCTAAAGGAAATGAGTTTAAATTGCTGTGTCAGAGATTTCATCTAGATAGGAGAAAGAACTTGCCCAAATAAATAGGACTAGCTGATATTCAGGGAAAACTCAATAGCTTCAAACTATGAGCTCAACATAGTGCAAGGAACTTGCAGATATATAAAACGAAATCATGACTTTCAAGAAGTTGATAACGCACGGAGTCATGCAATATTGACTGGATGCCCACCACATGCCAGTTGGGGAGGTCCATGTATGTGCCTAAGACAAGAATACACTGAGGTAGGAAATGGTATGGATGCAGACTGAGAACATTCTACGTGCTTACAGTTGAAGGCAGTCTGGGGGGAATTCAGGTTCTGGAGTCAGAATTTGGGGTTCAAATTCTGACCCTGCCACTTACAAGCTTTGGGACATGGGAAAAGTCACTTAACCTCTCTGAGTCTCATTCATAAAACAGGAATGATGTTAGTGACCATGTCATGCGGTCCTTTTAACAATTAAATGAGAAAACGCATATGATAACCCAGCATGGAGTAAATCATCAAAGACAGAAAGAGAGAGAGAGAGAACACACTTCAGGTGGGGAGTCGGATTTGAGCAGAGCTCCGGGGGTGAGATCCAGATGCAAACAGAAGACAGGGAGGAACTCTGCTAGACAGACCCCTCAATCCAAGAGAAGAGGTACAGAAATGCACCCAGACCCCTTCTGTCTCCCAGCTCTGCTCAGCTGAGGAGGAAGACCTCACCTGTACTGCTTCCTTTCAGAGGAAATCCCAACATGGTACTTTGAGGCCTTGGGAAAGTGCCAGAAAGTTACTTTATTTTTAGGTTGCAAAATCTGCTAAATGACTTCAGATTGTGACTACATTTCGATTCCATTAGCTCATCAACAGTTGCTGAATGAGGCTAATTAGCCCCAAACAGATCGCACCGCTGCAGGCTTCCACTGAGAGTTTGGTTGTGTATGAACCAGTGAGCCTGTGACCCCCTTGGGCAGTGACCGAAAGGCCTAGTTCCTGGGCACCAACCTCATCCAAGCTTAATGCCTACAGACTCCTCACAGCTAGTGTGGGTTTGCGGTGCCCTGGATCCCGGGAGCCACAAAGCGCTGAGCCCCAGCTCTGTGGCCAGGAAGGAGGCTGCCACCGTGGGGACCCCATTTACAGATTAACTCAAATGCTGAGGGCTAGCTATTTGCTGCCAAGAAAACCACCTCCCACAGGAAATGGACTTTAGAAGATTTAAGTTGTTTATGAATGATTTCCTCAGTAGACCGACTACTCGCTGATATCAGAACACGAAATAAATATATATTGAAACTCGCGTTTGGTGAGTTTCGAGTAAGAGACCCCAACTCCCAGTGATTTTCTGGTTCTCAATCATAAAGCTGGGAAAACAGCCACGTCTGCTGATGCCTTGTTCCTAAACACCTTTTTTAAGGACCTCAGGGTGATACCTCACAGCCTCTTTCTTGCCCCATGAGTGGATGACGCTGGTTAGTACTCAATGCAGGATCCCTTGCTGCTAGAACAATGTAGCACTATTGTAGCATCTATTGAAGCCTACTGTGCGCTGGGGACTTTATTATACGTGCTTTCTCTACCTGCTCGTGTCCAGCCTCTCAGCATCTAGGAGGCAGTAGGACTATGGCTATCCCCATTAGACAGGCAGGGAGACGGGGGGCCCAGTCCCATCATGCGTCAGTGGCAGAGGCAAAATTCACACCCCGATCTTCAAGCCACAGCCGGTGGATTTAACAGCGCACACCTACCTGCAAAGGAAAATGGATGCGACCATGGTGACTTCCGTGCTTGTAGAACCATCATCACGAAATCGGCACCTGGAGCGGGCCCCTCCCCCAAGATGCAGTACAGTCACGGGGAGAACACAGCCCCTGGGAGTGAAGGACCAGAGTCCTGGCCTCAGCTCTCACTTTCTGGGCGGCACAAAGCGAATCTCTTTGCCTCCCAGGTCCCCTGTTCCCTCAACTGTGAAACTAAAGGTTGGCTTCGAGAAGTCTCTTAAACCCCCTTCTGGCTGTGGCATCATATCATTCTATGATGTGCCAAAATAATGGAATCAAATAAGGTATATTTAAGTGAAAGGAAAAGAGTCAGATGCTAATCTCGGCAGCTGTCAGTTTTAGGAATCTTTCAAAGAAAAACTGCTTTTTTTTTTTTTTTTTTAGTGCTGAGACTAAAAAAGGAAAATCTACCCAACTAACTGCTTTCCTTTTTTCTTTGAATGAGTGCTAAATTGCCCAGTGAAGTAGGATAAAGATGATAATTCTGTTTTGACAGTTGAATGAATTGAGGCTCAGAGAGGTTCAATGACTGACTTAGGATCACACAGCAGTTCAACAGCAGAGGACAAACAAGGCTTGACTTGGTATCACTGGGATGACCACTCCAGACTGGATTATGGCCGAGTCCGGCTGCAGCGTTTACTCAGTAACCACGTGTCCTGCACAGGGGTACTTTGACAGCGATGCTAGTGGCAGCAAAAATGACGGCAGGGAGCAGTGTGGAGCAGCACACACTGGGGGTCCATGGGATCCAGTGGAGTCAAAAGCCAGGTTCTGCTCCCTACTAATTACACATCTTGGGCAAATCCCCAAAACCTGCTTCCTCGTGGTGGGGCTTTAAGGAAAGTGCATGATAATTGAAGGCACTTGTCCATTATAGGGTAGCTTCCTTCGCACACTCCCTTAGCCCGGCATGCCTCAGTTTCCCCATCTGTAAACTGGGCATGGTAGTTTCTTCACAGCGTAGGTAGAAAGAGGAATACCACTGGAAGGAGATGGAACAGACTGCCCTTGGTGCCCTGTCTCGTGCACGTCCTCCAGGAATGAAGCTGTCTGTCCACCTGATCAAAGGACTCAACCCCATAGAAGCCTCAGTATATTGAACCGGTTCAAGCAAATGCCAAAAGGGCTGCCATTTGGGGCTTGTAATCCTGTTGGTGCCCTCAGGTGGCAGGTCATAACTCTGTGTCCTCAGGTGCCCCAACCCCAGCCTCACGAGTAGGTCTGAGGAGGATGGCATCTCCGCGGGGTTTTTATCCACACAAAGGGGCTATAACTCTTCCCTCCCCACCACCACCAACACGAGAAAGCAGGGCTTAGTGCCAGGGCAGAGGTGGGACTTTTCTTCAAGAGCCGAACTGTAAGTATTTTAGGCTTACAGGCCATACAGCCTCTGCCCCACGTACCCAACTCGTCCATGAAAGCAGCCACAGACAGTCCAGAAACAAACGGGTGGGCCCGTGTTCCAATAAAGCATTGTCTACCAGAACAGGTGGATCATCATGTGCGGCCTCCTGGCTCAGGGAAAAGCGGCCCCACTTGGCGATTCATGAGGACTCCTTCATCAGTGCCCTACAGCACACACATTTTCCTCTTCACTCTTCCGAGCCACCGTGTGGATAGACAGGATTCTTCCCAAGAAGTTTGGGAGCCAGGCTCAGAGCAGTGGAAAATCTCAGGAGGACAGGCTGAGGGCCATGCCAGAGAGCCCCCAAATCTCAGTGGCTCCACAAGAAAGGTTCATGTGTAACTCACACTACGGCCCAGTGTGGGTTGGTAGGGCCTCCCAGGGACTGTGACCCACACTGCCATCAGAGAGCAGAAGCTCTGAACCTTCTTGTATCCAGAATCCCTGGGATTCTGGTGCATCCTGGGAACCCTTCTCTGCATAATGTTTCCCAACGAATAAAACAAAATATGTAGGATTATGAAGGAAACCGAATTTGAAATGATTATCAAAATATTAAAGAGAACAGATTCTAATAATGTGTGTGCTTCTTTATTAGTGCATCATTAAAGATCTGATAACTACTCTAATTACAAAGTAGCGATGAGCAAAAATGGCATTTTGAGATATTGATTTAACAACTGTAACGTGATGTGAAAATCTCTCTGATTCCTAATGAGAAGTCACAGGTACTGTTAACACTGCAATTGAAACAGGAAAATGAGAGATTCAGCGATTCAGTGTTTCAGTGAGAGATTCGTGAAAGTAAAGAGATAGTGGCTCCCCTCCCGAGTTCCAGCATCTATGAACATCTTGGGGATTCAAGGGCCTAAGATTCAGAACCCCTGATCTGGTATCCAGAATCCTCCAGTGAGCTCCCAGCCAGCAGAGAGTGCAGGTGGACGGATGTCCTAGGGGTCAGGCTCAGAAGGGGGTCACACCGCTTCACCTGCGCTCCACCACCAAGTACGAAGTCACAGGGCATGTCAGCCTGCGGCACAGAGCAGGGACGGCTCGTGGTGTGAACTTCATCCGTGTACCTGCATGGCAGCAAGCCCCCGGAGTCTCCCTCACACTGGGTGAGCCAGGACTTCAGCGCTGGCTTTCGGCAAGCAGTCCGTGCTCTTTCCACTGCCCTTCACGGCCTCTCTAATTTGGGGTACACGTATAGTCCAGCATTTCTCTACCTCAGCGCTGTTGACATTTGGAGCAGGATGCCGCCTTGTGGGGGGCTGTCTTGTTCATTGGATATTTAGTAGAATCCTCACCCTCTACCCACTAACGTACCTCCTAGAGGTGACAGCCAGGAATATCCACAAACGCTGTCAAATGTCCCCTGGCAGAAGGAACGCAGGTGATCGTTCCTGGTTGTGAACAACTGTTTTAATCCCTTTACCTAACCTTTGGTGTTGTGTTTCTCGGCTAGTGTCTCCAATGTTCAGAACAACCGAGAAAGACCCCAGAGGTGATATCTACAAGATATATGGCCCCAGAAGTTATATCTACACTACACGATCTTCTTAGACTTGAAAGACTGGGACACAGAAGCCTCAATACACCTTTTCCCAGTGTCCCACCCCTGTGCCCTCGTGGCTAGAAGTTTAAGGAATGCACCCCCAAACATGGGAGAAATCTGGGCCAGCTTCACAGTGATGTAAAGTCAGCTCAGTACCTGGACTCAGCATTTCATTGGCAACAATGACTTTCACTTGCCAAATCAGACAGGAAACTGAGCTACAAGGTGGTTAAATTTATTGTGAACAGAGAGCTATAATTTGCTTCTGCTAATGACCCCATCAGCTACGTATTGAGTCAGAGACAGAGCATCAGTTCTCTTGGCCACACAATGTTGATTAAATTTCTTAGTCCAGACCATACTAAAGGTCAGTTCTACAAAACAGGAGCCCCAGCGGAACCCAATTTCACAAAATACTAATAACTGTTCAGAGACTAGGGAGGTATCTTTTGTGGTTATTAAGTTTACACAAACATAGTTTAAACAATATTCAGCAGGTTTTCTTACTGCGGGACTTATCAGGGCCTTTCATGTGCTGGGCACTTTTAATTTTCTAAGCAGGGGAAATAACATGCAGTTATTTTCCACTCGGCCCTCTTTCCTCGAGTATTTCCAGGAATTAATATGCTTTCAAAACACACTCTGTAAAATGCTGCTCTAGGCCTCAGTTTCTTCACCTTCACATTGGGACAGTACCGTCTGCCTCTTTGACCTTACAGAGCGACTGGGAGAAGGAATGAGAAAATGCTTGAGAAAGTGCTTTGTAAACTCTGAACAGTTATAAAAGTTTAAGAGGTCATTATTAATGCATACTTATTAATAATTTACTACTAATAAAATCTTCCCTGCCTCACTTGGATGTTGCGTTGATGAATGTGATCATTGAAGCAACAGAGGCCACGAGAGGTGAAGGTCTTGCCCAAGGTCGCGAGGCTAGAAATGGAGTCACAGTACAGATTAATTAGGATGAAAAGACAGATGCGCTCTGAGCCCAGAAGTTACTCTCTGTGATGGCAGCTGGGTTTGTGGCTGAGATGGTTATTGTTTTGAATGTAGTGAGGAAGCCAGGCAGCGGGGAATCACACAGAGGTTTGGGGGAAGGGTGCTAGAATGAGTGGGAGCTAGGCTCGAGGTCTTCGGCAAGCCGCTTGGCCTTCTCAAGCCTTTGTTCCCCAACCTGCAGGTTTTATAGCACACCTGACGTCCAGAGCGGGTGGAAGAACTAGAATGTTCCATGAGCTACCGTGGCTGGTGTAGTAGGGGAGGTTGTTCGGAGGAGAGAGCTTTCCCGCTCTCTCTGCAGTCGCACAGAGAGCGGTTGCCGAGCTGCTGGGATGCTGACGAAGGCCTGGTGATCTGGCAGGGCCCCACGCAGGCTCTGGGACTTGTGGAGACCCCCTCTCACTTCACGTGTAAGAGCGGGCCTGACCGCTCACACACCTCTGCGTGTGGAGGCCGACAGGGTCTAGTACTGGCTAACATCTCCCATTTGAGAATCCCCACTGTGAGGGGCGCCTGGATGGCTCAGTAGGTTAAGTATCCAACTTCGGCTCAGGTCATGCATGATCTCACAGTGAGTTCGAGCCTCACATCAGGCTCTGTGATGACGGCTGCCTGTTGCCTGCTTCAGGTTCTGTCTGTCTGTCTGTCTGTCTCTCTCTGCCCCTCCCCCACTCACACTCTGTTCTCTCAAAAATGAGTAAATGTTTTTAAAAAATTTAAGAACCCCCACTGTGTGTGCACTGAAGCTGATGTAACGACACAGATCTCAGCACTGATACGGTGCTTTATGCTGCTGAAGTATTTTATAGCTGTTCATTGCCCGGGCTGGTCAGGTGCCTGACACCGTCGTTGGAGGAAGCCCTTCCTCCCGAGATCTCTCTCAGTGCCGTGATTGTTCACGGTACTTATGACTCTCCTTTTAGTTGTTTTCTATCCGCCCTGTGCCTTTCTATTAGCTGCTTTGGTCTCAGTGAAATTTTCACGGAGATTGAAAAAATTTTTAAAGTGAATAGACTTTATGCGTCTTTACCTCCAAACCATCCCTTGAAGCAAATTTAAGACACACGTTGTCTTGTTCTCTTAATGAATCATAGTGAGCCACTTAGGAGACGGCTCAGCAGGGTCCCCTCATACCAATGGCTCTCAAGCCATCAAGGGCCAGAAATCAGCCAGGAGCAGGCACAGACCCAGATCGGTGTAGAGGGAATCAGGAAGGGGATATCCCAGTACTAAAGACAGGCCTCCTTGGGCCAAAGAAACCCAAGGCTTTGTTCTCTTCACAGAAGAGGGCAGAGGGAAAACTCAGATAATTACCTTCCCTGTCAACCCTCTTACCACCTAAGTAGCTCTTGAATCACCCACTGGTCTGCCCTGTTCTTGATGCCTCCGTGCAGTGTCTCAACACTTAGGATTAGCAGGAGGGTGAGATGCTGGTTTACCAACTAGCTGGAGGAAGGAGAGCAGGAGAAGCTCCAATTTGTAATGTTCGCCAATTTCCCTGGTGTAAATACTTGAATGTGACGTCATTAAACATGGGGCTTGGGAAGAGAGGCACAGCAGCACACAATTCTATACTATTTCCACCCTGCAGATAAAACAGATATGTGTAGTCTCTAGAGGAGAGAGGAGAGTGAAACAATGAAAGAATGAAGGAATGAGTGTTGAAGATGCATTGCTGTGCTCTCAGTGTAATTAAACTGATTGAATTGAAAATTTATATCATTGAATTATTAATAGTGATGTGTTTAACCACCTGCTTGCTTGCAAAATTCTTAGAAATGTAACAGTGCATTGTTGATTGTTACAACCTTTGGGCAATATCCTTGACTTTCAGCCAAGACCACTCGGAGCATGTCCGCCACTGGGCAAATCTATTGGTCCTTATGGGAAAGGAGAATGCGTGGAGTGGGGTGTCATGAGGCATCACAGTGAGAGGTGCCAGGAGGGACTTGCAGGAGCGAGATTTGTGTTCCGTGCTTTGGAGGAGGGTTCAAGGAAACAGTGCTTGGCTCTGGCCTATTGTCCAGGAAACAGGGACAATGGTAAGTTGAGCTATTTCGGTAAATCTTACCAATAGAACTCGAGAAAGGAGGCACCGTTAGAACTATAATGGATACCAAAGTCACGGCCATTCAAACTAGCCACAAAAGGGAGGTGTCTGGTCATTTTTGTAGTTTGGACAGTGTGCCTTTTCTCTGTGTTCAGACACCATCATGGAGTGGGCTTGGTTTTGACTGGACCCATCCCAGTCATAGAGAGGCCTTGTCTGTGAAAGAGTATATGGTCTGTGAAAGGGTTTATGTTCATCAGGAGAACACCAAAGCCTGGCTCATAGTTCCAGATCAGCCCTTGGGGACCAGGCGTCCTCACTCCAAGGCTTGTGACACCCAAACGTGTCTTTCCATACAGCCAGACTTCCTAAAACATAGATTTGATCCTGCACATTACATTTGCAACCCCCTGGGTGAACTCTCTTTTCCTCCAAATAAATGGAGGTTGGGTCCATTTGGAGGTTGGGCCATGCTAGAGCCTGGTCCCTGCCTCATTTTGAGCCTCAACTTTAGGCACGCCCTGCTTTACACTTCCCAGCTTCTCCCATGCCATTCTTCCTCACTGAGTCTTGCCTTGCTGTCCCCATGCTCTGCAGTGCCTTTCCTCCCTTCCCTCAGCCCTCCCACTCCTACCCTGACTCTGGAAAGAACCTACTTCTCCTTCAAGGCCCATCTCAACTGTAGAAAGCCTTCCCTGACCTCCGCCCCCCTCCTTCTGTCCAGGCTAGCAAATCTGCTTGCTGCTCCTCTAAAACTAGTTAATTCACTCAGCAAATATTTAGCAAATGTTTTCTTTTCCAGGCTCTGCTTCAGGCTCTAAGATTTAAAGCTGGGAATGAGACACACATGGTCTCTCTTCTCTTGGATTTTTACATTCTATGGAAAGAAATAAGCAATGATTTTGTTAAAGTCTACAAAACAAGAAGCATAACCAAGGCTGGGAAATGTTCTGTATTTATGATTAGATTCTATGGGAAATGAGTGGATGGCTATTTCAGATTGGGCCTTTCTGCACAGGTGACAAGCTGAGGCTGAAATCTGAATGACAAGATAGTCCTGTAGTCTAGCCTCATTATCTAATTATGGGCCCATTTTCCTTACAAGACTATCAGATCATGAGATCCTTCTCACCTTCCTGATTTTCTGAGCTGCTTGAATATGTTTCCTGTCATCTCCATGTATCCAAATCCTACCCAGTGAGGTCATCCCTTGTCCCTGAAGCCTTTACCAGCCACTCAGTGTCCATCCTGCAGCACCCATACCTACATCACTCAATGGTCTACAGGACCAGGATATCACAGAGGAGAAACTGAAATCCTGGCTCCAGCACTGTCTTTCTGTGGGACATTGGACAAGCCACTTAACTTGTCTGAATGGTTTTCACATCTGTCCAGTGGTGAGCTCTCTTGAGATAAAAGGCTATACTCTTTTCTTTAGGTAGAATTTGCATACAACTGTATGCAACCATAAGAACTGTATCTTGACTGTAACCCCACTATGGAACACAGTGCCTGGCTCACAGTAAGTGGATAGAAATGCTTGTGGATTAAACAAATGGGCATGATCATAACCACCTTCATCAAGGAATATTTTAAAGATATTTTAAGTATCTACTAAGAAATAAGTCAAAACAAACTTAGTTTTCATTACTCCATTTAGCCTCTGTTTGTCCCCTGTTGCTTTTGTGGCTTTTATTTGCCACAGACACATTTTTATTTTATCCCAAGTAGCGCTATGAGGAGCCTCAGATACAAAGTTAGGGATTGTTTCAAAGTACAATGTTACTACTATAAACTTGCCTCTTAGAACTGCTTTTGCTGCATACAAAAGTTATTAAACTATTGAGTTTTCATTTTCATTAGTCTCTATGTATTTTTTCATTTCCTCTTTAATTTCTTCATTGACTCTGGTTGCTCAGGAGCATGTTAATTAGCCTCCAGGTGCTTATGTTTTTCCTGGAGTTTTTTTTCTTATAGTTTATTTCTAGTTTCATATTGTTGTGGTCCAAAAGATGTTCGATATGATTTCAGTCTTCTTAAATGTATTAAGACTTATTTTGTGGCCCAACATGGGATCGACTCTGAAGATTATAAATTGGTACAACCACTGTGGGAAACAGTTTGGAGGTTCCTCAAAAAATTAAAAATAGAAATACCATGTGATTCAGGTATTCTGCTGCTGGCTTTTTCCCCAAAGAAAATGAAAACACTAATTTGAAAAAATATATATGCACCCCTATGTTCACCGCACCATTATTTATAATAGCTAAGATATATAAGCAGGCTAAGTATCCCATCAGTAGATAAATGACTAAAGAAGGAGATGTATAGATATATGGATACACACATGTATACACATGTGCACACACACACATATATATATAAATACACACACACATATATATAGATACAAAAATAATGAAATATTACACAGCCATGAAAAAGAATGAGACTTTGCCATTTCCAACCTACAGGGTATCATGCTAAGTGAAACAAGTCAGACAGAGGAAGATAAATACCATGTGATTTCATTTCTATGCGGAATGTAAAAAAACAAAATAATAGAATCAGAATCATAAATACAGGAAACAAACTGGTGTTTGCCAGAGGGGCTGGGGTTGGAGGTGTGAGCAGAATAGGTGAAGGGGACTAAGAGCTACAAACTTCCAATCATAAAATAAATAAGTCATGGGGTGAAACCTACTGCAGGGGCAGTCAGATCAGTAATATTACAACAATGTTATATAGAATAATCAAATCACTATGCTGTACTCCTGAAAATAATATAACATTATATGTTAACTATACTTCAATTTAAAGAATAATAACCCAAAGCATAAAAAATACAATATTATTAGTAGCATAAGCACTCAAAAGCTCTGAAAACTGGAGGACAATGGGACGTACACCTCAAAGACATTGAAAATTGATTTGTTTTGTCCTCAAAGGTAGCATTTTTTAATTATAAATGGAGTGCACACTCACTAAAGAAAATCTGAAAAATATAGAAAAGGAGAAAGAAGATCAAAATGGCCTAGTTCTCTTATCTGAATATAGAATCACTGTTGACATTTCAGTATGCATATGTATATATATTTTTAAACATGTGTAACTTTGTTTAGTTGAAACCCACGGCATGAGCAGTTTAATTTGCTTTTTCCCCTTAACCTACCATAAACACTTTCCAAGCTACTGTCTAATTTCAGTGCCCACGTTGTATTCCGTCTAGCAGATGGACCATAGTCACATAGACATTCCTCATCAATGGACATTTATTTGCTTCCTGTTAGCTTCTGTTGTAAATAAAGCTGCAGTTAGTGTTCATGTGGATAAAGATTCTTCCCTAAAAGCCAAACAAAACCAAAATTTCAAGAAACAGAGATGCAGGTGTAAATATGAAATTGCCTCCAGAACTCTTCACTGGTAAATCAAACTGTACATAGTACTTAGAAGTAATCCCTTCAATCCAAACTCCAGTGGCTCCATTGGTATAGGTTGAGAAGTCAGAAAAAGATTTCAGAAGTTAATTGAGAAATAACAAGCAAGTTGAGTAAATTGCCTAATCTAAGCCCATTAGATAAGCATTTACTGCAATACAAAATCTTGATGACTGTAATTAACACATTTATAAACTCTCTCGGAAACTTAAAACGTTCTCTCTGTTGGCTGAAGGCTTGAAAGGCTCTGCATTTTCAAGTGGAGCTGTGGCTGGGCAGGCACATTGCCTGGACTGTGGGGGTTGGCCGACAAATTCCCTGAGTGAATCCTCTAATACTCCTAGGCTGGTCTTACCTCTCAGAGCTGTTGTAAGGAGCAGAAGATGACAGAAACTTTTTTTGTCATTCATCAAATCTGTTGAGCTGTAACTTGCATTCAGAAACATGCACAGGTCTTAGGAAGACTTGGCGAGTATAACTTGGGGAGTTATACATGTTTACACCTGTGTTTCCTGCAAACAGATCAAGACCCAGAACATTTCCAGCACCCTGGACATCTCCCCCATGAACTCTTCTCAGCCAGCAGCCCACCCAGTGTAACTCTTGTCAGGACCCCTATCACTAGTCTGCCTATTCTTGAACTTCATGTAAGTGAAATTGTATGGCATGGAGTCTTTTTGGTACAGCCTCTTTTGCACATTACTATATCTGTTAATATTTTCCCACCTTGTTTTGTGACTTGGTAGCTCATTCTTTCTCATTGAGGTATAGTATTCCATTGTGTGCCCATGCATATTCTTTCATTGGTGGGCATTTTTGTTATTCATACTTTTTGACTATTATGATTAAAGGTGGTATGGACATTTTTTATATGTTTTCTGATGGAAAACAGATATAAGCCTTTATTTTTTGCAAATAGTAGTAAAAGCAGTGAACCAAGAGCTGGGTTCTTTTTGGAGCACTGCCATTTCCTAGTTGTATGATTTTATGCAAATCGTTTTATGTCTCTGCCTCTAAATTCCCTCAATATAAAATGTCCAAGGACTTTTCACTCTTAGAGCTTATGGCTTTCTGACTAAATACCTGTGTAATGTGAAGGAAAGTCATTTCATTTCTCGGTGCCTCAGTTTCCTTATCTGTGAAATAAAGTGGTCAAACCAGATGTTCCCCAAGGTCCCTTCTAGCTATAAATGCCATGTTTCAAAAGCATCTAACATGGGCTGCATCCCAGACACAATTGTTATTTTCCTTGGGGAAATGCCCAATGTCCCGGATGTGGTAGTTCTTCCCACTGTCTGGCAAAGGGACTTACATGCAGTAAGACACGGGTTTGAGTCTCAGCTGATAGCTTAGACATGTACCTCAATCTGCCTTGGTTTCCTTACGTGTAAAATGGGGTAAGGAGGTTCGATCACCCACTTCAAGCCTGCTGTATGATACCCTCCCTCCGTGTCCTCCTGGAAGAACTCAAAGAAATTCTTACCATCTTGTCAAAATACCACCCCCCAATACCCAACACAGTGTATGCTTAGCAGTAGGTGCTCAGCAACTATTTCCTGAATGAGTGGAGGTGCTCTGAGAACTACACATGGTTGCAAGAATGTCAGTTTTCATTATCATTGCACGTTATATTCCATGTGCTGATGGAATCAAATCTCAAGGTAGATTCATTTACGCAACATGAAATTATACATTGCCTGTCTTGTGCATTAAATCATGCTACTTGCTGAGGGGATTCAAAACACGAGGCATGGTCACAGTGCTTGAAGAGATGCATCATTCAATTCAACAAACATTTATTTCCTGAGCACCTGTTACTGCACCAGGCATGGTGCCAAGTGCTAGGGATAGAAGGATAAATAACACATAATTCTTTTCTCTTTCTCATTTTTGTTTGTTATATTTTCCATTAATTTATTGATTTGGTGCAATATTTCCCCTCATGAGATCCACCAAAGGCATTCATAGCCTATCGGGAAGACAGACAAGTAAACAGGTTATTAACATTCCCTTGTAATTGGTTTTTAATGGAAGCGTGACTGGAGCTCTGTGGGAGAAAAGCAGGGACTCGGAGAAAACCTCTCAAGGCGGGCCACGTTTAACCAAGCCCTCCGGGAGGAGCAGAAGCTGGCCACATGGGGGTGGCTCCCTGACTGCTTCCCTGCTTCTCCCTGTTGCCCCTTTCTCGTCTAGTCTCTACAAAGCTTCCTGTACAAAGGAACCTGGCTTAAAGGAAAATCACGGGGTGCCTGGGTGGCTCAGTCAAGTGTCCGACTCTTGATTTCAGCTCAGATTATGATCTCATGGTTTGTGAGTTCAAGCCCCACATCAGGCTCTGCACTAACAGCACAGAACCTGCTGGGATTCTCTCTCTCCCTGTCTCTCTGTACCTCTCCTCCACTCATGCTTGCACTCTCTCTCTCTTTCTCTCTCTCTCAAAAATAAATAAATAAAAGTTAAAAAAAAATAAAGGAAAATCATGGCATGTCCCGCTCCTAAATAAAACCCTCAGTGATCTCCCATTGCTCTCAACGGAAACCCCAGCTCCTTGCCATGCCTCAGAGCCCTCTGTATCTTGCCTCCTGCTCTGCTCTCGGCCTGGTTCACTGTGTGCAGTGGCCTCTGTTCTGCTCCTGGGCCACACCAAGCTCTTTCCGTCTTCTGAGCCTTTGCCTTTGCTGTTCCCGCTGCCAGGAGTGCCCTTCTCTATGGCTGGTTTAGTCTCCTCCTGCAGACCTGGCTTAGCCACTCCCTCCCTCTCCTCATCGCTCCGTGTTGGCCTTCCTCAATCCAGGCTGCACATTGAAAGTACCTGGCAAAGGAAGCATGTAGAAGAGGCAAGTCTGCAGAAAGTAGATCGGGGCTTCCTGGGGGGGAGGGGAAGGAACGGGAGCGGGCAGTTACCATCAATGGGCAGGAAGGATCTTTTGGAGTGACGAAAATGTTTCAAAACCAATCTGTGGGGATGGTTGCACAACTATAGTTCACCAAAAAGCATCGAACTGTGCACTTAACAGTGGGTGAATTTATAGTATGTACATTATACTTCAATAAACCTTTTTAATAAAGTTTTTAAATAAAAGTGGGGTTTTTTTAAATTTGACTATGGTTGACATACAATGTTACATTAGTTTCAGGTGTACAACATAGTGATTGGACAAGTTTATACATTCTAATAGAGTTTTCAATAAAATTTTTAAAAATTACTTGAAGAGCTTGTAAAGAATGCTAATACTTGGGGCCCCTGGGTGGCTCAGTCAGTTAAGCATTCGACTTCAGCTCAGGTCATGATCTCACAGTTCATGAGTTTGAGTTCCATGTCAGGCTCTGTGCTGACAGCTCGGAGCCTGGAGCCTGCTTCAGATTCTGTGTCTTCCTCTCTCTCTGCCCCTTCCCCATTCATGCTCCATCCCCCCCCCCTTCTCTCTCTGAAGTAAACAAACATTAAATAAAATTTTTTAAAGAATACTGGTACTTGGACCCCACTCCCAGAAATTATGAGATAATTGATCTGGGGAAGGAACCAAAGCACCCATAAATATTTAAAGTTCAGATGTAATTCAGATGTATAGCCATGACTGGGAACCACTGGTCCCTCTTATCACCCTGATTGTTGCCTCCACAGCACGGTAATTATCTTATTTATTCAATTGTTGACTTGGTTATTGTCCTCATCACACAAATTAAAAGTTCCCTATGGGAAGCACATTTACTGGATCACCTGTGAACGTCCAGCAAGTAGCGCACAGTAACTATGTAATAAATGCTTATTGAGCAAATGACTGGGAAAGTGGGAGGTAGCAGGAGAGCCCACACTAAGGCACAGCAACTTGAAAGAGCATATTTACTGAAGAGCTGCCCAAAATGGCAAACGTGTGGCTGGAGCCATGCATCTGTGAAAATCTTTCATCAGGGCTGAAGGGGGTCATCAGGTAACCATGCAGAGCAAGGGAGAAAGACCCCCAGACACAAGAATTAGAGAGATTTAGTACAGGAGCCCAGAAATGTGGAACGGAGAATTCATGGAAAGTGCTGTCCCTTCCCTTCCTAACTATGCGCCCTCAGAGCAGAAAAATCTCCCACTAAGGAATTCACCTTGTGTCACAGTCTCAAAGAGACATCTGCACTCCCGTGCCCACTGATTGCAATGTTACCCACAACAGCCAAGACGCAGAAGTGAACTAAGCATCATTGACAGATGAATGGAAAAAGAAAATGTAGAATATATGTGTGTGTGTGTGTGTGTGTATGTACACATACACACACACACACACACACACACACACACACACACAATCAAAGAAGGAAGGCATTCCTGCCTTTGCAACAACATGGATGAGTTAGCTAAGTGAAATTAGTCAGGGAAAGACTAATACTGTATGGTCTCACTTTATATGTGGAATCTAAAAGCAACAAACATTAAAAAACAATAAAAAATAAAATCATAGAAACAGAGAACAGATTGGTAATTGTGAGGACTAGGGCAAGAAGTGGGGAAACAGTTGAAGGTGCCCAAAGAGCACAAGTTTCCATTCATAGTGGCACTTTCTACAATAGCCAAATCATGGAAAGAGCCTAGATGTCCATCACCTGATGAGTGGATCAAGAAGACGTGGTGTGTATATACAATGGAGTATTACATGGCAATTAGATAAAATGAAATCTGGCCATTTGTAGCAAAGTGGGTGGACCTCGAGGGTGTCATGCAAAGCGCAATAAGTCAGGCAAAGAAGAATAGATATCATATGTTTGCACTCATAGGAGAGACCTGGAAGGGGACCATGGGGAGAGGAAGGGGGAAAGGGAGCTTGGGAGAGTGAGGGACAGAGATCATGGGAGACTATTGAATACTGAAAACGAACCGGAACCCAGGGCTGAAGGGGGAGGGAGAGGGGGGAAGGGGGTGATGGTCATGGTGGGGGGCACTTGTGGGGAGAAGCACTGGGTGTTATATGGAATCCAATTTGACAATAAACTATTAAAAAAATGTTAAAAAAAAAAAGAGCACAAGCTTCCAGTTTTAAGATGAAAAAGTTCTGGGAACATAAGGTACAGCCCAGTGACTATAGTTCACAATATTGGACTGTATATTTGAAAGTGGTGAAGAGAGAAGAACTTAAGAGTTTTCAGCACAAAAACATAATTTGTTACTAGGAGAGGTATTGGATATGTTGACTAACCTGACCATGGTAATTATTTTACAATATTTACATACATGAAATCACTACGTTTTACACCTTCAACTTACACAATGCTACAAGCCAATTTGTTTCTAAGTTATGGGGGATACAAGACCTTAGTGGCAAAAAGTTTAAAGTGCTCCCACCTCCAAACCTATGCAGTCCTTATTGATGTTTTTGCATTTGCTAAGCTAGAACAATGGACAGATTGCTAAATAATAAAATATAAAATATAGATGATGCTGCATACATATTTAATTAGTAAAAATGGGCTAGGAAGTTTTCAGTCTCTCCCTCCCCCATTTTCAATTAGATGTGTGTAACTTCATTTTGTACTGTTGCAGATCATTTTCTCCTGGGAAAGCAATTTTTTTTTCCTTTGGAGTTCTATCCAAGTTGGAAGAATGAAAATAGGAACTCGGGCCACATCTGGGTGAAGACTGGAGGTGAGGGTAGAAACAGAGGCTTATTTCAGTAAGCAGAAACCAGATGTCCAATCTGAGGTCTAAAGTTGACCTTTTGAATGGGCTGTGGGGCACAGGTTTCAAAGGAGAGGACCTAGTAGACAGAAGTGAGAGTCTGGGGCTTGGGAGAACATGGGGGAAGCAGAATAGGGGATAGAGCTTGCCCAGGGCTCAGCAAGACAGCAGATGCCTTACCTTCTTGCATATGTGATTCCCACTGAGCACTCTGCATTCCAGTGCTTTTAATGGTTCTTTGCCTGAGTTCATGTGACTACAGACCACTTGGGCTGAAAATGCAGAAGCAGGAGTGCAAGAAGGATGCTAACAACAAATTGATCTTTTGAACAGGGTTCATGAATATAGTTCAGTTATGTTTTGGAGAGTGTCTGTGACTGATAGTGATTTTAACTTTTGGTATAATTGATAGTCAAGCAGCCATTTGTGTGAAGAGCTATATGGTACAACCATTGGTCAGTTTCAGCAATTCCTAGTTTGTGACATCATAGAAGACAGTCTTTCGATTTTCTCTGCCTGGAGAGTTTGCATGAAGATCACAAGGTTATTTAAGGTCATAAATATGTAAGCTAAGAAGAGGTTTCCCAGTATAACCCTCTGTTACTAAACATAGTTATCTGATTTCTCAGAAGGGGATGCACACGTATCGTAGGTCTCTTAATGGAATTGCAGTGCAGATTTTGACTGTGTCATGAACTAAGAATCTGCAACTTAAACCCACACTAGGCCAAGTTAAAGGCTAAGAAGAAGTCAATGAAAGCTGCAAAGACTGATTATTCCCAAAAAGTTTTTCACAAACGATAGCAAATGTAACAGCTGTCAGTAGAAAATTAACTTTGCCTAAATAAAGCCCTTTTGCTCCTCAAGAAAAATATTAGCTTGAGTCTATATGTAGTTGTTTTAAAAAAACTGATCAAGTTTTTGTGTTTTATATATCCAAGTTTTATGGAGATGTAATACCCCACCAATTTTCGAAGGGAGTAAAAACATACTCTTTTTGAAGATGGATAAATTATATGCCAAATCTATTCAGGTGTGATCATGCCATGGTCTTTACGAGGGTAAACAGGTTGGCAAGGGTCAAGTCTGCTAGTCAGAAAGGGCTTGAACTCTTCTTGGGCCAGAGAGTCTTTACCTGTTAATTGGATTGTGCAAACACTTTGTCTATTAATTAGAGTGTGAATTACCAAACAAGCCACATAGTCACACATAATGCTGGAAGGTTCCCTCCCAGAGTCAAGACTAAGAATGCAGTAGGAAGGCAATCTGCGACTCTGCCCAAGGTACCTCCCAGAGCAAGGTGGCCAATGTCTTTGACCAGCTTCATTTTCTCCACCTCCTGCCAACTTCACCTTCCTCCATATTTTGAAACATGTGAAAGAAACCCTATTGTCCAAGTACCTCAAGCATTTTCAATCATAATGCTTCTGTCTTTTCATGACCTCTATTACAGTTCCCAGAAAAGTCCTTACCTGACCCAGATCAAGAAATGAACCAGCAATTCTGGTCACTTCCAAAATTTCAGTTTAGAATTTATGAAGGGGACAAGAGAGAAACACTGGAAGCAGAAATGTGGGGACTGACAGGTCACAAATTAAGAATGATTGGCAGATGCTATCATCAGTGAGTTTAGGCTCTTGTTCCCTTTTTTCCTCCAGATCCATTTCAAGAAGTTTATATTTTCAAATGAGTTTGGCATTAGGGGAGATAAGTTCAGAAAACATAAGGATCTTTTAAAAAAAATCATCACAGATAACACTAATTTAGCATGTGCCAGGCAACATTCTAAAATTTTTATAAGAGCTAACTCATTTATTCCTCATGAAAACCCATGAGATAGGTACTAATATAAAGAAACTAGAGCACAGAGAGGTTTAGTAACTTGGTTAAGATTACAGAGCCTACCATATGATTCATATACAATACACTATAGAAAGAAAGTCTTTTTATTATCACTGTTTCTCCTGCTTTTTATTCACTGACAAAAGGTAAGATGCTAAATCCCTTACAGTTCAGTAACTTATAGCTCCATTTGTGGCAAGAGTTGAAACCATGAAACAGCCAATTTAATTAGTTCAGTGGTAATTATTGTCTGGCTAAATTATACTTTAAAATTTAATATACCAGTCCCTACTTAATTAGCAAACCAAGTTGTAGAGAATAGCATGATGCTACTAAGTTGACTAAAACTGGGCCTTAAAATAGGCATCGCGTAGGGTTCTACTTTTCCTAAAATGTGGTGTTTCTTTGCTTATTCCTCCACATTATCCTTTTGCCAAAACACAACATACCTACATACCTACCTACATACATACATACATACATAGGAAAAAGGTAGAAATAAACTAAAACTTCTTCATGATTTTAAATTTTCTGGACATTTTTCATTGTTAGACTAGATCGTTAAATCTGGGAGAGAGGTACAGAAATCAGGATTTGAGGAGAAGAGGCAGTAAAGAGGAAGTGAGGTCTCTAGCTGAGGTCTGGAATACAGGAATGTGGGGGTGGGACAGAGGCAGCAGAGAAAGTTGTCTGCTTCTGGCTGCCATTTTGAAACCGTAAAGGCTCAGGAAGGGGAGACCACATCCTAGGAGGATGGGGGGCAGGGCTGCTGCTTCAGGAAACCTTAGGCAGAGTTCCTCATCCTCATCAGCCTCTCGGAACCCAACCCTCACTCCCACCCCATCCTGTACAGCCTTCTAGCTAGACTTTTCTCAGTTGCCTCCCAGTTGGAGATTTGAGAACTGCCCATTTTCTGGTAGGGTTTCAAGCGATGTCAAGGACAGGAAGGGAGAAACTGGCTTGTATTGCAATGGGCTGATTCCCCATTTAAACTAGAAGTAGTATGGTAATCATTCAGCCAGAAGGATACCTGGGCATCACTGGCAGGGTCCTCAGATGTTAGGATATGAGTCTTGCTGTCTCCTACTCTGCATTTAATGCCAATGAGATGGCTGTTTTATTGTTATCTGTAAAGAGATAGGCACTGAAATATGGGCAGAGTCAGCAGAACCTGGAAGCACTTACAACTCAGTTACTTAAAAGCAGACACAGGTTGCCAAGCTGTGTGTTGGCTGCTAGGTTTCATGTCCTAAAAGGCATGGAATGAAAGTGGCTGGGTCCTTCCTCACCATACTCCTCAATGTCATCTGAACGTTAACTAGAGGTGACAACACTCTATGGATGCCCCTAGCCATTTTCACACCCTCTCACTTTAGACTTAATCTTCAGATGACCTTTGGCTCAAAGGCAAGAAGCGCTCCTGGTTTTTCAGATTTCATGCACACGTTCTCCCACCGAACAGAGCTTACAGGTCGAACGGCAATGGACTAAGGGGAAAGAAATTTCCCTCGTGGAAGCCATCTTCCTTCTACGATGCCAAGGGAGCTCACTGTGCTAGGCACTTACAAGGACCACATGAGTTAAGAAATGCAAAGCCCTTTTAAACAGTGCCTAGCACCAAGTGTGCAAGGCACAAGAGATCACAATTGTTATTACGGCTATTTGCAAATGAGAACCTAGAGCCACTGTCATGTGACAAAAAGCAGAGCCAGGATGGAAACCTGGTGTGCCTGGTTCCACACCTTTCCCTCCTAGGATGCTGCCTCCCTGAAGGAAACTAAAAAGAAGCATCATAACAGACTGACCCCACCACATCCCCATCCCCCACTAAAAGAACAGACAGGTGTGATCGATGATAGTGTGCTTTTCCAATTGATGCTCTGAAGCAACCTCTGAATCCTCCTCAACATGGAATGCCAAGCAGCCTCTTGCCATCATTTGGAATCCGGAAGGAAAATGAAGCTATTTGCCTTCTCTGAGTTGTGCTAGCCAAACGTCAGGCATCCAGAGCCCGTGAGTCACACCCTGTAATCCTTCCCCTCCTGAAGCTTCATTGACTATGGATCTATTGGGATTGTTCTCTGAGCAGTGTCTCTGATGGGGCTGAAATTGAAACTTCAGGACAACAGCCTCCCATGCTTTTAGTACACACACCCCTTTGAGGGTCACACACCTCAGAGACCATGATCAAAGATGCTATGATGTCACCAAGTCAGCTACTTTCCATAAAACACTGCTAGAATGCCTTCTTTTGTCCCTGGAATTTTCATGATGTTATATTCTGCACCGAGAATCATTCAGAACAAAAGACCAGCCCAGAAGTATCACCACGTAGCCATGGCATCTATGCTGCATCTTACTGTTCTCTTTCTAGGTTGTGTTTCTGAGAAAGATTGCTTCTGAGCACGGCTGTTTCTGAATTGCCTTTCCCCACAAGAACATTCCATAGCTCAGAAAAGGTTCATATATATGGAAGAGAGGACTGAAGAGGGTTGGGGTTTTTTTCCCCCTCTAACTTGAAAATTAGAAAGCTAATAAAGTGCAAGAGAGCCTGCCTACAATGAAGATATTCTACTATCTGTCCTGAATGAGATTGGTCAATTGCAGGAGGGAGAAAAGACTTCTCCCCAGTTCCCAAGGGGGACAGATATACTGACAACCAAAAGATAGATGGGCAGTGTTTTTATTCATCCCATTGTCAGTCAGTCAACAGCTCTGACTTATCATCCAAACAAAAGTGAACGCGTGTGGTTTTTCACTCCCTTCTCAGTGGAAGCTGCCACTGGGGCCAGACATCTCTCGCCACAACAAAGCACTCTCCTTGTTTATCCCAGTCACATCCCATCATGGGGGAGAGAAAAGATGCTTGAAGAACTTCAGGGGTAAAAATGACCTCCAGTCCCCAAGGGGAAAGAAGAGCCCATGCATCCCTCCCTACAAAGAGCTACTCAGGCAGACCAGGGACTCCTAGACAGGGCTGAGTGCAGATGGCAGGGAGGTTGGCCCCAGGCAGGCAGGCACATCACCTGGACACACCTGCCGAATTTGATGGAGAGTGGGAGTCAAGAGTGGGTACCCAGAAAACCATTAATCTAGGAAAGGTGGGTGAGCCTCCAATTTGAATCTGAAGACAGAAACATCTGTCTTCTGTTGAATAGATTTAATTTCAGATGCTACGAACTTCAGTGTGTGCCATATTTCATTGGTTCTAAGACACACTTTTTACCACATTTTAACATCCCTAAAATTAGAATATATCTTATAATTGATGATCTGTCACACTTTACTTGGCAGTGTTGTTTTCTCTCTTGGTGGTATATAAAATAATGACACATCTTACAATCTGCAGCATCATTGATTTCATAAAGTACGATTAACATGGTCAGGCACTGGGCCAAGTACCTTTATAGGAGTTATTTCATGTAATTCTTTTTTTTGATAAAAGCTTTATTAAGATGCCATCTAGTTTGTCCATGTAAAGTGTACAGTTCATGTTTTTTATACATTGACAGAGTTGTGCAACTATCACATAACTGTAGAACATTTTTGTTACCTTGTAAGAAACCCTATACCCATAGAAACTATCTCCAGTTCACCCAGCCCATCCTTCCCTAGGCAACCAACCACCAATCTACTTTCTAGCCCTATAGATTTGCCTATACTGGACATTCCATATAAATGGAATCATAGCATATGTGGCCTTTTGTGTCTGGCTTCTTTTATTTAGCAGAATGTTTTCAAGATTCATCCCTGTTTGTCTCATGTGTCAATTCTTTATTCCCTTTTATGAGAATGAAGGTACACTACATTTTATGTATCCATTCATCAAATGATAGATTTTGGATGGTTTCTACATTGGTGTACAAGTCTTTATTTCTCTTGCGTGTATACCTAGAGTGGAATTTCTATGTCAAGTGATAACACTATGTTTAACTTTTTGAGGAACAGCCAGACTGTTTCCTGAAGTGTCTGCACCAACTTACGTTTACAAGCAGTGTATAAAGGTCCTAATTTCTGCATGTCCTTATAAACACTTATCCTAGTAGATGCAAAGTGACATCGCATTGTGGTTTTGATTTGCATTTCTCTGGTGACTGATGATATTATAAACATCTTTTCGTTGTGCTTATTGGCCATCTGTATATCTTCTTAGGTGAACATTTATTTTTTGCAACAAACTTTTATTGAACTTAGAGCAGATTTGAGGCATGTGAGAGACTGATTGGATTAGAGCTCCCCATTCTTTAGTTCTCTCTGTATCCACACCCTTTGCCAAGTAATTTGACAGTACCCCCATCATTCATACTCAGAACTTAGCCATATGTCTTGCTTTTGTCCTGTGAGATGTTAGGAGATTGTGCCAAAGCTAGTCTACTGGAGGATGAGATAGATATATGGTGCAGGGCCGAGGTACCCCGTCATCCCAACCAAGACTTTCCCAGATCAGCCAATGGCCAGGCAGCCCCCCAGACATGGGAGTGAGCCCATCAAGTTTGACAGAGCTGTCTAGATGTCTTGTAGCTAATCATGGATACACAAGCAAATCCTGTCCAGATTACTGAACCCCAAAGACTCATAAGCTAAATAAATATTTATTGTCATCTGCCACTGATGGTTTGTGATTGTTTTGCAGTACTATAATGGGGCCAGATAACTAATACAAGACATATCTTTGGGACTGAGGATAGAAAGATGAAAAACACAATCCGTGCCCGTGGGAAACCACACTGAACTAAGGAAGGCAGGAAAGTACCGAGGAGGGATTACACACTTCTGTCTGTGCTGTGCAAGACATTTGGACATTCCTTTGACAAGGAAGCAATCCCTGCTCAGTTTGCAGAAGAAGGAGGTTTTGAGAGCATCGGTGACAAAAGCTTCCGAGCTTTTCCCACCAATAACTCCCCTTTGTGCCTTTGACTAGGTCCCTCAACATTCACTGCTGTGTATCCTGGACCCACATCATGTTCTTCCTGGAGCCATTAAAAATGTTTGGTGATGCACAGAGTTGGCATAAAATTTTAATTATGGATCTTGGTTGCCCAAATTAGTATACTAGCATAACTTTAATTAAAAGTTACTGCTTCATATTCCTCCCAAGTCCTGCCTTGATAACATGGTTTCTTATCCTTCCATGTCTGTGTCTTAAGCCTCCTCTCGCTTCTCTTGCCTTTTCCTTGAGGCATTCTGGTTTGGCCATACTTTTACTTCATGTTAGTGACAATATAGCTTTAAGCCAACTTCAATTTTTTTTCTCAAGCTGCATTAGTTTTTATGATCATGCCTTTTATGTTGACACTTTATCAAACACTTTCACTATGCTTAGTACAGCTAGATGTGCCAAAAACCAGTATGTCAAGCTGGATCTCTAAAGTAAATTTTTTTTCTCTTTTCTTTCTTTTTTTTAAAGTTCTGAGCCTTCTCCTTCAAAATGGCAGGTGAACTACCTCTTACCCAGGATATTATAAACCAGAGAATTCAGCCATTTAGAGATATAGATAGATGCCTTTGATGATCTGATGAGAGCTATGAATCCTCTTCCAAACAAAAACAAAAACAAGTACAGATGTGTGTACACAGCAGTTGACATGCATTTTCAGACACTGTTCTCTGAAGCCCCAAAGTCTCTCTAAAGCCTTGAGGACTCTCTAAAGGACTCATGTGTAGAGAGAATTTGAGCTTCCTAAGGGAGGCAGGGTTAGATGAAATATTTTTTATCAGTAAATGTGGTTGCCTATTCACGTGTACATGTGTCTTGTTGTGCACATAAAAAAACAAGACGGAAGGTTTGGCCATTAATAAGGACAAATAGCTGTAGGAAAGAGGAGACAGAAGAAGTCAGGCCGTTTGCTTTTATGCCTACTTCTGTCAGGGCTTTACCATGGGTTCAAGGCAAGTCACTTTCTCTCCCAGGGCCATCATGTGCTCTTCAATAACATTACAGCAGCAAAGGGAGGGTATCTGAACTACAATCACTGGACACTACATGCTAATCTATAGATGCATCCTAGGCCAGCTACATCCAAATTATTTGGAAAGCCTGTTCAAATACATATGTTTGTGCATGTGTATATATTTCATTTTACCTCTGGGTATTCTTTACTCTTATTCATTAGGTCAGAGGGTGAAGCCTAAGAATATGTGACTTCTAAAAGTTCCCCAGGTTGTTAGTGTGGTCAGTAGACATGGTCAAGTGTAGGAACCACTGAATTAAATGATCCTCAGATCACTTCCAGAACCATCACTCCAGGAGTCCGTGATCATGTGTGTGTGTGTGTGTGTGTGTGTGTGTGTGTGTGTGTGTGTCTGTGTGTGTCTGTGTTATGAATTAGGGTAGAGTGGAGTTTGCAGCTTGAGCCTGAGAAGTCTGCAGAAGCATCATCACTTTGCACAGTGTGGACAAGTGCATGTTTATTTTCATGCTGCCCAAATGCCTTCAGTACCTATGCCATGCCCAAATTGGCTGTGTCGGCCACCAACAGCTGGAGCTGTCCGTGACAGGCCCGCCTGCCTCCCAGATGCTGGAGATGGACCATGGAGCTGTGCAGAGGCCATCTCCACCTGACGGGCAGCTGTTCTGGCAGACACAGCTGGCCGATGGTCTGTGGGTAGGAGCCTTGGTGTACCTGGGATGCTTCTGTGGAAAAGGGGGGAGGAGTGGGAAATGTCTTTAAAGATGCAGATAATGACTGAATAATTGTTAATGAAGTCACCATCCTCATCTTTAAAGAACTTCATCCTGTGGATCATAGGAAAAAAAGTGCCAGTGTCCTTGACAGCTGTGAGAACCGGCTTTGCAGTGACCTTCCCAGGCTTTAGTGGCTTTAGAGAAAGCACCAGTGTTCTTGGCACAGATGCTGAAGGCCTTGGCAATGGACTTTGGGGAGCTGAAGAGGAAGGGGATGGAATGACAGGTGCTACACTGTAAGTAGGAAAGATGGCTTTCCTGAGTTGAAGTGCTCCAGGCAACCTGAATGCAGAAAAATTCTATGACTCTTGTGAGTTTAGCTTTAATCCCAGGCTAGAGTGGTCCAGGATTCATGAATATTACTTGAATTATCTAAAAAGATTTAAACCAGGGGATAGGAAGTCTTCTTATCTCTTCTGTTGACTTAATCCCCTTCCTATCTCTTCACCCCAAAGGATATAGTTTTCTCTGCAGGGTGCTCTAGAATGTCATCACTGTTCCACCTTACGAGGAAGATGATGCTAGAGACAAGGCACTTGAACTCAGTTTCCTCCACCTGTAACATCCAGTTCTATTTTAGCAGTCCAGGAATGCTCTAGGCAAGTCGGTCAAGATACAGGCTGTCAGAGGGATGGCAGGACGAACCTGAATGAAAAATTAGCACCCCTGGACTCCAGTCCCACTGCTGCCATTTACTGGAAACCTCCATCACTTTCTAGACTATAGTTTCTCATTGTATAAAATAAAGTATCCAGGAAAATCACTCTGACTCCTATGCCTTTAAAAAATATATTTTATTTTTTATAGCAGTGTTAGGTCTGCAAGAAAATTGAGAGGAAGGTATAGAGTTTCCCATATGCCCCCTGCTCCCACACATACATAGCCTCTCTATTATCAGTGTCCCCCACCAGAATGGTACATATGATATAATTAATGAATCTGTATTGACACATCATATGTTGTACGTTAGACTTCCCTCTTGATGTTGTACATTCTGTGGGCTTGGACAGATGTATAATGACATTTACCCACCACTGTAATGTCATCGAGTATTTTCAGTGCCTAAAAACCCTTGTGCTCTGCCTGTGTATCTCTCTCCCCCTCCCCCACTCCTGGCAAACACTGATCTTTTTACTCTCTCCATAATTTTGCCTTTTCCAGAATGTCATACAGTTGGAATCATACAATCTGTAGCCTTTTCAGATTGCTTTCTTTCTAAGACTTTTTTAGGCCGTGATTTTCCTGTGCTTTGGATTCTCCTCCTCTCCCACCTACCCTCCACATCCGTTTTTGGAAAGCAGGGGGGATTTGACACATTCACAAGCATTAGCATATGCCCATCACAGTGCTGCCCTGTTACCTCCGCGAGTGTGGGCAGTGCCTTTCAGAGGACGCTGTGTGCCTCCAGGGGTCAGCTCCGTCAGCACTGGCCCATCCAGGGGAGGCTATTTTTAGTAAGGGCATACCTCCTGGAGGAAGCTGATACCAAGAAACACAGACCTGCATTTAAAGGTGCCTTTGTTAGGTTAATATAAAACAAACCTTAATCTTACCCATTTCTTTTTTTTTTCCATAATATTTTATTGTCAAATTGTTTTCCATACAACACCCAGTGCTCTTCCCCTCAAGTGCCCACCACCATCACCACCACCTGTCTTCCCCCATTTCTTATACCAGCCATGCCGTGATTAATTGACAGTTCGGGTTGATGTTTCAATGACTAAGTCTTTCCAAAATGTGTAATTCCATTTTTCTACTTTGGTAAGTAGAACACATTGGTAAGAATGGAATCATTATGGATGGCTATGTCTTCCCTGGAACCTCATCACATCACCCCCATATTGGACCTTACTGTTCCATCTTACAAGGGAGATGATGCCAGAGACATCTCTGAATATGGACCAAACACAGGAATGTCCTCTGGAAGTGTATTTTTAAGAAATAAGGAAGGGGCGCCTGGGCAGCTCAGTCAGTTGAGAGTCTGACTCTTGATTTCGGCTCAGGTTCCCTTGGTTCGTGGGTTCAAGCCCTAAGACAGGCTCTGCACTGACAGCATGGATCCTGCTGGGAGTTCTCTCTCCCTCTCTCTCTCTGCCCCTACCCCACTTGTGTGCTTACTCGCTTGTTCTCTCTCTCTCTCTCAAAATAAATAAACTCAAAAATTTTTAATGAAAATAAAAATATAAAAGCTTAGGAATGCCTGGATGGCTCAGTTGGTTGAGGGCCCAACTCTGGGTTTGGGCTCTGGTCATGATCTCACAGTTCATGGGATCGAGCCCCATGTCGAGCTCCGTGGCTGACAACATAGAGCCTTCTTGGGATTCTCTTCTCTCTCCCTCTCTCTGCTCCTCTCCTGCTTGTGTTCTCTCTCTCTTTCTCCTCTCTCAAAATAAATAAATAAACTTAAAGGAGAAGAAGGAAGGAAAATGAGAGGAAGGAAGGTGGAAGGAAGGAAGGAAGGAAGCAATAAGGGAGGGAGGAAGGGAGGGAGGGAGGAAGAGAGGGAGGAAGACAATGAACATGTACTGAGCGGATGTAGTGTGCCAGTCTCTGAGCCGGATTTCCATATACTGTATCTTTCCACCCACTCAGTGACGCCTTGCACTGGCCATTTGCAGGGGACGAAACTGAGTGAGAGAAAAGTTAAGTCTTCTGGAAAACCTACATTTGGACCCAGGCTCTTTCTAGATGCCATCCTGCTTACTATTCCTTATGTGCTTTGTGGTTTGTCTCTTCCTCCCAAAGCAGAGCTGGCAAGCCTGTTCTGATTAACTGAGAGTCTCAGATAACTACCTTCTAGTTAACTGAGTTTTTACTATAAGCCCTGTTTCAAGTGAGCACTTTTAGATGTTTTTTTAATGTAAATTTTATAAATGTTTATTTATTTTTTGAGAGACAAAGCATGAGTGGGGGAGGGGCAGAGAGAGAAGGCATCACAGAATCTGAAGCAGGCTCCAGGCACTGAGCTTTCAGCACAGAGCCCGACTTGGGGCTCGAACTCACAAACCGTGAGATCATGACCTGAGCTGAAGTTGAATGCTTAACTGACTGAGCCACCCCAGGCGCCCCTAGATATTTTTTTAAAGTCTTAGATGTCTTGCCTTATATATATGGAAAATATCCTTGATTTTGCGGTAATGCATACATTTCCTGGGTTGCACTCTCTACTTCGTTCTTTCCCTACTTTTTCCCCTCTGTTATAAATTTCCTTTATTGAAACTCTATCTCTATTCCAGTGCTACACAAAGGTCTTAAATAAATATTTGTTGAAAGAAAGAAGAAATTTATAACATTGCATATTATATTCAGTGTATATATTATACATGATACTTATTTGGTTTTACTTGTTTGGTATCAATTTTTAAATATCATACAATTGAATTTATGATATAAAAAAGACTCCTGCCTGAGTAGGAGAAGGTCTTGGAGCCCAATACACAGAAATTAAAGTTAATACAATATAGCTGGGTGACACCTGCTGACCTGGGAGTAAAATGACCTAGTCTCCACCTCACCTCAGTTACCAATTAGCTGTATGACTTTGAGCCGAGCATGTAACCTCTCTGCCCTCAATTTTCTACTGGTTAAATGGAGAAGGGGGCACCTCCAGCAGGTCCCCTTGCTCTCAGGTGATGTCTGTACATGCAGGTGCCCAAGCAGCACAATGTCCTCTTTACCTGCTCATTTTTGTTCACAATGGAGCCAGAAACAAACTAAAAATACACCCTTCCTTCTTGTGATATTCAAGAAATTCAAGGTGACTGGTGTAATTAGCTTCTCTCCTTGTGCCTGGTGAGACTCCACAAAAATGCTGGCAGAAAGGTAGTTGTTTTAATTTGCAAATATCTGTACTGCCTAGTTCAATTCTGCCTTCCTCCAAACAACTGCCCGGCATCTGTTGGCTTTGCAGAGGTGGGTCCCACGGTCACAGTTTGCTATTTGATGCATTGTGTACAAAGAGAGAAGGGCTCTGAAAGGCAAATTCCCATCAGATGGTACGATGTCCAGAATCAAAGCATGCGCAGGCATTCAAAGGCAGATGGAGGCACAGCAGGTGGATAAATGATAACCCTACACTGAAAGAGCAGTTGACAAGGAAAGGTCAGACATGAGATGGTAAGGAAAGAAAGCACAGGGAACACCAAACATCTGTCCAAACCCCGCAAGGGGAAAAAGAAATAGTCTTTCCTCCACAGATACCGTGTGGGTCTGTGTACTAATTTACCAATCAGCAGCTGTCCGGTCTTTCCACTGTCTACCACACAAAAGAAAAGTTCATACCGAGCTATAGGAAATTTCTCAAAGCCCAATCTCTAGTCAAAAATGGTTTGTTTTAGCCTTCATCTTAGTTAAGAGCTTAGGCACAGGGCAAAACCTAACCTTCTGAGGGATACCGAGCCTCCTAGGAAATACTGTAGTAATTTTCACCAAATTAAATATTACCGAGAATAATGGTTCCAGCCGTGGCTCATTATTCAGTGTTGTTGCAATCTATAATCTTTGTGTGTGTGGGTTTTTTTTAAGTTTATTTACTTATTTTGAGAGAGGGAGTGTGTGTAGAAGTGGGGGAGGGGCAGAGAAAGAGGGAGAGAGAGTATCCTAAGCAGGCTCCGTGACCCCGATGTAGGGATTGATCTTAGAAACCATGAGATCATGACCTGAGACAAAATCACTAAGCAGGCTCAGTGCACGCAATGCATGGATTGACCCCAGGAACTGTGAGATCATGACCTGAGATGAAATCAAGAGTCAGATATTTAACTAACTGATTTTTAACTGGCAGTGACTTCTGGACTTTAATAGGTATGTGTCATGTGCTAAAACAACAGGATCGGGCAAATAATCTTAGACCTGCTCTCATCACATGGACACATCCATGTGGTTTTCCTAATAGGTGTCCTCGGTTTTGTTTCTTTGAATTTTCCCCCCAAATGGCCACTGATCCCAATGAAGTTATCAGGAATTCCAGACTATAGGAATTTCATGGTCTCAAATTCTCTCCACCCTCCCCTCCACTCAAGTTTATTTTATTTTTTTATTTTTTTATTTTTTTTATTTTTTAAATAGTTTATTGTCAAATTGGTTTCCATATAACACCCAGTGCTTCTCCCCACAAGTGCTCCCCACCATGACCATCATTCCCCTCCCTCCCTCTCCCCCTTCAGTCCATGGTTCATTTTCAGCATTCAATAGTCTCCCATGATCTGTGTCCCTCACTCTCCCCCACTCTCTTTCCCCCTTCCTCTCCCCATGGTCCCCTGCCAGGTCTCTCCTGTTAGACCTATGAATGCAAACATACGGTATCTATCCTTCTCTGCCTGACTTATTTCACTTAGCATGACACCCTCGAGGTCCATCCACTTTGCTACAAATGGCCAGATTTCATTCTTCCTCATTTCCATATAGTAGTCCATTGTGTATTGATATATAT
>NC_043716.1:32275478-32324530 GCF_006229205.1 Suricata suricatta
CCTCACTGGGAACAGTAAAATCCTTAAAAAAAAAAAGAGAGACAGAGATTTTCTCTGTCTTTTAACTTTTCCGTTAACTATGAGCAACCTTGGGTAAGGGGCTTGAACCTCTGAACTTTTGTTTCTTCACCTGTGAAATAGGGATAGTACATATCATGTAATGTTGCTTTGAGAGTTAACATTGATGAGGGGTTTGAGATTATGTTTGAACTACAAAGAGCTGCATATGCAGAAGATATTGTTATAATTGTAAGAGTAGTGGCTGGGTGAAACATTGATCATTCCTAAAATTCACTCCCACCTGATTTATGGCTCTTATCTGCATAATCTACATCAGCCTCTCCATTGGGTCTGTTGATTCTAGTGCTTATGTTCCTGTTTTTTTCATTTCCAGATGTATAAAAACATAATTAATAGCTACCAGTCAATTTACTCTTGATTTGAACATAATGAACAGCATGCTATATTGATGGCTTTATACATATCCAACAACTGAGGCTGAGCTCCTATACTAATCATCATTCATTAATGCAATCTTGGCTTCTTACTTAAATGAATTGGCTTCTCATAATGTAGTTATTCTGACAAACATATGCTGGCACCCATCTTCTACTGCTCAAGTACTTGGAAGCTGTTAAATGAAATGGGATTTGATTATGTTTAGCCATGATCACATACCCTCTATCCGTTATTGGATTTATCAGGTCACAGTTTGACAATTACTGATGCTCTCTTATGTGCAAAGCACTAGGAAGGAGCTGGAAGAACAGACTTTGAAACCAAACAGAACTGGGCTCTATCTCTAGCTCCCCTGTCTGCTGTCTTTATCATTGTGTAACCTCTCTGTACCTGTCTTCTCTTTGGTAAAATTAAAGAAGTAATACCTGTTTCTCAGGTGAGATTACCCATGATATCCATAAAGCACTTGACATCATACCCGGCAATAGGAGTAAGTACAACGTAGCACTTTTCCATTTGTTTATCTTTCAGTGTTTCTCTCCTACACATCATGCATGATGTTCCTCTGCATAAAGGTGAATATGTGCTTATTTTCAAGAACTTACCATCTAGTAAGAGAAAAGAAAAGTACACACAAGTAATTTTGATAAAAGATAGAATTAAATAGGGTCTAAAATATAGGGTTAAACAAAGTTCTATAGCATCATGTAGAAAGGGAATTAATCCCAAAGGTGGAAAGGCTTTAAATTGGCTTCAGAGGCTAGCAGGGTTCTAATATGTGGGAAAGAGAATGTTCACTTCGGTGGTTGATCCAGAAAAGCTGAGTCTACCATAGCACCGTGAAGAATTTGTGTCTGGTCATCTGAGTCGGTGGCACAATGTGCTGATGATTCCCATATAAGGAATAGGTCTTTATCTCCTTATGGGGCATGGGTGAGTTTCCTTAGGTTCTTGATCACAGAAAATCCACCTCACAGACAAGCCAGAGAGAATGGGATGAGCTTTGACTTTCAGCTCAAACCTCTCTGAGCAGACGTCCCCAGTTTCTCAAGGATCTGGCTGCCTCCTCTCTGGAGTCACCCCTGTACTATGTATACCTACTGCTTTGCATTTGTCACATTATATCTTAGTTGTTCATTTACATGTCTGTGTGACCTAAATGACGGGGTTCTTGGGGCTTTTATTTTCTACATCTCATCATGCCACCCAATTCCTTGAACATATAGAGTTCTCGCTTAACATATATGGGACAAATTGAAGTTCTTCCTTTCTTCCCTCCTCCCTAGCTTATTGTAGCTATATAATGAGAGAGTCTCAGAAGCCGTGAAGTGTAGCACAAGAGGACGCTGGCAGCCAGAAGCCAGGCTTTAGGGAAGGAAAGATGGCAGCTCTCCTCTAGTCTTTGGGTATCTCATATGTCAGCACCTGAGTGGCATGTCCCCCACCTCTCTGAGACAGCATGCCTTCATCTGTAAAGGAGTTGGACTTAATTAGCTTGGACATCCTTCCTGCCCTAAAAATACCATGAAACTCTGATGTCTGTGGCTGAGGGTCAGCAGTTAGAAATACAGTTAGCTGACATTTAAAAATGAGGGGAAGGGGTAGGGGGTGCCTGAGTGGCTCAGTCGGTTAAGCACCCAACTTCAGCTCAGGTCATGATCTCACAGTTGAGGAGTTCAAGCCCCACATCAGGCTCTGCACTAACAGCTCAGAGCCTGTAGCCTGCTTTGGATTCTGTGTCTCCTATCTCTGCCCCTGCCCCACTTCTGCACATGGTTTCTCTCTCTCACTCCCAAAAATAAATAAATAAACATTTTTTAAAAAAGAAATACAGTTAGCCAAGAAGGCATCTAAGACACAAAATCTCCTGTCTTATTGTCAAGGGAGGTTTTGTTTGCAAGAATCCCAAAAATGTTCCAGAAGTCCAGGCTGGGTATTCATCATCACATCCCCAAAGCTATTTATTTTATCTCTCTTATTTATACAAGAAGAGTATTAATTGGCAAATCATGATACCCTCTTCTTGTTTTCATGCCTATTGGATTAAATCAGTACTCACTCAGCATCCATGGAGAGATACAGCCCTTGGGATACAACATATGGCCAGGCCAAATCAGAAGGGATTAGTGAATGTCACTCCCATGTCCCACCATCATTCCCCACAGATGGCATTTCACAGCCCTGGTCCAGCCTTAGCCTTCACTGAAGCACATTCCCTAAACATGTCTCATAACAAGAGTCTCGTGAGTCCCTTTTAAAGTTACAAATATGGAGCCCCTCTCCCAACTCCTTGAACTTGAATCACCTGCATGGGGCTGAGGGATCTATGTGTTTATAAGCAGTGATTTGATGAGCCAGTTTGGGAATCCTAACTTGGGACTCTGATTCCAAGTGTGAAGTTCTACTGGCTCCTGGGCCACAGAGGTTCATCATCACCATTCAGTTGAAATGGCAACTCCATATGTCACCCAAACAAAAGGAAATGCAAGGAAAGCACTTGCTGGACAGGAGGCATTTTTCAAGCCCTGCTGCAGTGCCTCCAGGTAGAGCTCATTTGCACACCTGCATATTTTGCCCAAATTTCCAGTATAACCCTCTGTGAATAATTGCAGTTTTGCTAATTGAATCTGAGAGCACCTGTTTCTTAATCAATATTAATGCATCTCATGGACACAGAATTTGTAATGAATCATTCTAGGGAGGAAAAATTAAATTTTTAAAAAAACATCCGGTGTTCATCTGTAGACCAGAATCCCGTCGAGGGAGAGGGGTGAGGGGGCAGAGTGGGACTGCTAGACAGGTAGGGAGCCCCAAGATGCCAAGCCCCTTGGTAAGGCTCTCACTCTGGTTACTATTGCCCACTTCTCTTTCCCCAATTTTTTGGGGAAAAAAAACTAACAAACAGAGTTCAACCTACCAGCCCCCAAACACCTGTGCCGCGATTGCTCCTGTGAAAGCGCCTCACTGTCTCTGACCACTTATTGGTCTTCGGCTTTACTGAACTCCAGGTCCTGCACTTCCCACTGCAGACTCCCTTGATCTTGCAGTTCATCGAAAGGTATTTAGTTCAACCAACTATCGCAGAGGGCTTCAGGAGGCAGGAAACTGAGTTCATGGCTCCCAGGGACCCCTCTCAACTCTTTAACCCAGGAGCCTAGGCTTCCGTGCCTCTGATTACTCAGAGTCCAGTTCAGAGGTTGCTGTCTGCAGGGAAACATCCCCATCTCCTCTCCCCTGCACAGCCTAAGCTAGATGCCTCCTTTCTGTGACCCCCTTCATCCTACCTTCTAGCACACTCTATCCGGATTGTTTACTGATCCTCCCTCTTAAGTGGGAGCAGAAACAGTGCCCTGCTCACCTCTGACTCCTCTCCTAGTACAAGGCCTGGGAAAATGTCAGCACTTTTACAACTTCAAGTTGAACAAATGATTGAGTACTGCATTATTTCCTCTGTAGTAAAAGTCTTAGGTGTGATTTTACAGTTATCAGAGCTATTACCATGCGGTCAAGGTGTGTTTTCTGCAATCTCACTTAAACTGATGGAACAAAATCCCTTAATGAAGTGTGAAATCCTGTAAGACCTCATCATCTGGATCACCTTCAGTGCCCCTGTCCTTAGGAACCTGTCTGCAGGGTAGACCTGCACCAGTTCATGCCCCCAAACCAGCCTGCAAGCCAGACAGCCAAGCTTGACTTCCAAACAACACTGAATCTGGACTGGTGAGCTGAGCCACTGGTCCTCTGATCCATCAGTTGAGTCTGGATAGAGCCATCTGTGTACCTAGCACTGGGCTTCTCCCATGGGCCAGGACACTCAGAGTTGATGAGTCCCAGGGAGATTGATCAGCCCAAGGTGGACAAACACCTAGAATATGATGTAACCCAAAAAGTGCTGTTATTTACAATCAGAACTCCCTTTCAAACAACTATTTCCTTTATCCAAAACAGCCTCTCTCCACTATTACTTGCCCAGGAAAGACACCTGAGGAGTCTGGACTCAGGGCAAAGAGGAAAATACACTCCTGATGGATTTTTTTTTCTGCCTAGGCTAAGAGGATCCCATGAACCAATCCTACACCACAAAAGATGAGACCCCACCAAGAGCCACGTTCTTAAAATGTTGATACCTGCATTCTGGCTACTATTCCATCATGTTCTCACTCCAGGATCCGTTCTGTAATATTTCAGGTTTACTGTTCTGACATATTTCTTGATCTGTCAGCTAATGTATCTCAAAGTCAACTCAACATCTCAACTTAGATATTTCACTTTTTAAATTTTTTAATGTCTATTTATTTTTGAGAGAAAGAGAGAAAACATGAGTAGGGGGAGGAGCAAAGAGGGAGGGAGACACAGAATCCAAAACAGGTTCTAGGCTCTGAGCTGTCAGCACAGAGCCCAAAACGGGACTCAACCCCACGAACCATGAGACCATGACCTGAGCCAAAGTCAGACACTTAACTGACTGAGCTACCAGGCACCCCAACAAGATGAATCCCTGACTCTAGTATCATGTTTGGATGATGCAAACAGGCTCCTAACTGGGTTCCCAGCTTCCATTCTTACTCTGCTTTACTCCGTTCTTTACACAGCAGCTGCAGTGATCTTTGTGAAACCTAAGTCCTAACAAATCCCACTGTTGCTCAGAAATCTTTCAATGCCTTATTGTTGATCTTAGCAAGAAATTAGAATATCCCCAACCTGACCTACAAGATCCTGCACCATTGGCCTATCTTACCAGCCTCATCTTGCTGTATGCCCCAATTCCTTTCTATTTTTCTATTTCATCCACACCTGCTGCCTTTCAAAATCCCAGGGACCATGTGCTAAGGTCATCCTTTACCCCTCTCTGCATAAATACTTTGGCCAGCCTCCTCCTGCACATTCCTTAGAGCCCAGTTTAAATGTCACTTACTCAAAGAAAACAGCCTTCCATTTCCAGACAAAACTATGTCAGATCCCCCGTTATACATTCTCTGAGCATCCTGTCCTTCTTTGCTTAGTCCTCATTACCATGTAATTGTGTACTTAATTATCGACTGCCTTTCTCCACCATTAAAATATACATTTGATGAGGATTCTTTGTTTTAAAACCTATGCCCTGACATAGAACAGACACCCTGTGTCTGTTAGATATGTAGAATATCTAAAAGAACAAACTCACCATTTACTATTTAATCATGGATTTGATTCTTTTTTTTAATATTCATTTATTTTGGGGAGAGCTCAAGCATGGAAAGGGTAGAGAGAGGGAAACAGAGGATCTAAAGCAGGCTCTGTGTGGACTGGGTGACAGTAGAGAGCCTGATGTGGGGCTTGAACTCATGAACCAAATCACAAGATCACAACCTGAGCTGAAGTCAGACGCTCAACAGACTGAGCCACCTAGGTGTCCCTGGATTTGATTTCTCTTATTTGTGTTTGAGGAGGCTAATAGTAATATTCCTTAATCATCCCCATCACCACCACTCACACATCTTGCATTCTTACATGGTTCATATTAAGTAAGAGATGAATCCAGAAGTTGAATAGTTCAAGACTTAAAATGTCAGCTTTCTTCATGATGAAAACTATGTTGGAGGATGTGGCTATCATGTGCTACAAAATGAATTTGAGAACCTCACCCACTCCATCGCCCCAAATTGGACTTACCCTCCCAAACACAAGCCTGACCTCAGAGGGGACAGGTCTTTATCATGGAGGCCTCCACATGACCAGGAGAGCCAAGCCCCCCTGCAGGCAGGTCATTCTGAGCAGAGAGTAAGGCACTGAGCTTCCCAGACTCACTTCTCCCTCTCAAAGCAGAGAAGTCGACCTCCTCTTCCTTGGGGAGGTGTGAGAAGGGGACAGAGGGACCAGAAATGTTTGTTTGGAAAGAGTCCCTCCTCATGAGTCAGGAGGCATGGGGAACAAAGGTCTTCCCAAGACCCAGAAAAAAGTATTTACATCTCTGTAAGAGGATGAGAATAGGCACCATTGGTGGGAGGCTTAAGTGCATTGGGGTACGCTCAAGGGCTTTGAGAAATACTATGAAAATAGAAGCTCTTATTAAGAAACTTCAGGCATGCCCAGCTGACTCAGTTGGTTAAGCATCTGACTCTTGATCTTGGCTCAGGTCATGATCTCATGGTTCGTGAGACTGAGCCCCATGTGGGGCTTTGCACTGACCATGCAGAGCCTGCTTGGGATTCTTATTCTCTCTCTCTCTCTCTCTCTCTCTCTCTCTCTCTCTCTCTCTCTCTCTTTCTCTCTCAAAATAATAAATATTTTATTTTGAAAAGAAACTTCACACACACCACACACACCTAGCTGGCTGGCATCCTGCTTTCCTTCCTCACCTTTCTTTAGAAAAAAATAAATAAAAATGATTCATTGTCTGACAAAGCTGGTCTCGGGCCTGTGGCCTTGAGCCTAGAGGTAGCCTTGAAATGAAGCAAGCTTTCCACCCACCCCTCCCAGCCACCCAGCATTATATTGCCACCCCACTCAACGGAATGTAATAGCCAAACAGATTGGTTTGGAGGCTGATGGGGAAAAAACAACTCCAATTAAAAATGTGCTAAAGTCCTTTGAAAATTCATAAGTAACAGCCAAGGATCTAGCCTAGCGCCCATGTTCCGACAGTCTGACAGCATCACTGGTTGAACCCTTTTGAAAAAGTTTCTTTAAAACTCGCATCAGTTGCACCTTTTGTATTTTAAGTCACATAGGCATGACAACATGATTATTCATGACTTTGGAGAATGTTCCTGACAAAGGGAGGACATTCATATCCCCAGCCTGGTACCCAATTAATAAGAAGCCCCAAGAATCAAAAGAGCAAATAACCAGAGCCCCCTCTGCATAGGAGGAGAGAAAGTCTGTGCTTTGAAAGGTGCTGAGCCCTGGGATGTCACTGTTGAGAGGACAGGTGTGTGTTTCTGGCTAGTGGGTAATAAATATGCTCAGGATGTAGCTGTTGAAGAGACAGGTCTCTCTGCTGGCGACAGAGAGAGCTTTGATTTGCTTTGTGTTGCAAGTATCAATTGAGCCTCCGAGAGTTCTGAAATGAGGAAGGAAAAGTAGCCAAGATGCCAGAAACATACAGATGGGAAGCCCAGCAGAGTAAAACGCAGGTACAATTTTAAAATGGTAGCTGCTCTTCACAGAGGGTGGGTGATACATCCAACTCTGCACGGAAGCAGGTGGCATGGGATCCTGAAGAAGGTATGACCATCCTCATTTTACAGAGGGGGGAACTGAGGCCTGGTGGGGGGGTAGTTAAACAGTGTTCTTACTATCACACTGATTGTAAGGGGGCAGAACTAGGATTTGGACCCAAGCAATCTGGCTCCAGAGACCCAGTGGTCTCTTTCCATGATGCACCCCTCTACCGAAGTCTAGTAAATTCTCCCTTAAGGTGTGAGGGCATCTTGTCTCTGAATGTGTGCTTCATCCTTTGGTCTGCTTCTCAGGCAGGTCTGCAACCAGCCCATGGCCCCTGAGTTTACATCTCTACTGTCCAAGAGACCAGCCCAGACTGAATGTCCTCATCCCAGTCACAAATTAGGAAGAGGAAAACCTGAGCGGCCCAGATCAGGAAGGGATCAAGCCTTGATCAAATCACCTGTGCCCCGAGGAGGAACTTGTTGCTCAAACCTGGTTTCCAGAGGGTTCTATACACCAAAGTCATTGCCAGGGGCCCTGGCTCTGTTTTGGCACAAAGGGTTCCATTGCTTATGAAAGTCCTTGCCTCCTTCCCCCACAGTCTGTCACATCACAGGACCTCTCCTCTCCACCAGGCCATTCAGCAGATACTTACCATGTCCAGGACCACTTGTTGGGCAATGTGGGAAATACAAAAGCAACTAGCCACCGAATTGCCTTCAAGGGACTTCTGTGAAGGCTGATCGTAGAGTGCCCTTAGGTGTGCAAACACCTCAGCGCATGCTGTGTGTAAGTGTTGCATGTTCAAGTGAGAGTGTAAATTCCCGATGCTAAGTGCTCTACGAGTTCAAAGACGGGAGAAACCACAATCAGATTACAGTGGTGTTTGCGGGTGAGGTAGAAAAAGCATGGGCTCTGGAGTCCAGTGTCTGTGTGAAAATTCCATTCCATTCTGTGACCTTGACAAGTTGTCCAGCTTTTTCAGTCTCAGTGTCTTCATTTGTAAAATGGCCAGAGCTCCACATGTCTTGCATGACAGTTGTCGGAATTGAATCGCACAGTGTTTTAGCTGGTCCAGTAAGAAGAAATTACTTCTCTTCTTTCCCCTCTCCCCTTCCTCCCTGCCCTCATGACAACCATAGCCCTTACCTTACTTGAACCTGTTCACCGTGTGGGTGTCAGCCTCTCTGTCTTTCCCATTTGTGTACAGCCCAAGGATTTAGGCCGTATTTCAGTCCCCCATGGCCTTCGTTACTGAAGCACGCACTGCCCGAGCTGTGTATCAAAACAATACAGTTTGGGAAACCCTATTTTATTTTCTTAATTTTTATTTATTTTTAAGAGAGAGAGAGTGAGAGAGGGACAGAGAGAGTGAGAGAGGGACAGAGAGAGAGGGAGACACAGAATCCAAAGCAGACTCCTGGCTCTGAGCTGTCAGCACAGAGCCTGATGTGGAGCTCAAACCAACAAGCCATGAGATCATGACCTGAGCCGAAGTCAGACACCCAACCAGCTGAGCTATCTAGGTACCCCGGGAAACAATATTTTATATCACTTTTTTACCCCATATCACCCAGCAATTACATTTTATAAGCAAGTGCTCATTTGCTTGGATTTGCATATTCTTTATAAGTGTTTTGTAGTTGTTGTGCGGACACCATTATAATCCCAGTAATAGTGATTCCAATACCTGTAAGTAGTAACTAACTGCCGGTGATTACTGTGGGCATTATTTTTACATGTATTACTTTACTTATCATAACAACAGACCAATACTACTGTTCTCCCCATTTCATGGAGGAGGAAGTCGAGGCACCGGGAGGTTAAGGAGTGTGTGTGAGTGAAAAAGAGAAGTGGGAGGAGTAGGACTGAGCAGCAGTGCAGAGCCCTCTGCGTGGCATCACGTGCGTGGCGTCCGCCCTAACTCTGCAGGCAGTGTGGCCATAGATAAGTGGCTTAAACTCAGTGAGATGGGCTGCCTGCTCCCACTGCAGAATAGTCTATGTGGGAGCCAGAGGAGAACAGGCCTGTGAACAAACTCTGTGAAAGGTAAGGGGCCCTGGTGGTGCTGCTGGCTCAAGGTCAAGTCTTGCCTCACTTCTCCCCCCACCCTCCACCCCCGCTGGTTCCTGGCCCCATTCCACCGTCGCAGGCCTCGAACATTGGCACAGGGTGCAGGCTCAGTCATTGTTGCCAACTGAGCCAGGAAAAAGCTGGGGCTGGCTGATGTTCACCTTCTTGAATATAGGAAGCATGGTGACAAGGCCGGGACATGGCGGGAGAGCCACGTGTGACAACAAGCAGGAAAGATGGATTTCAAAGAATTCCAAAGAGATCACTTTTGAGTTTCATGGCAAGTCAAAGGGTCCCCAGATCCACCACAGCCAGCACAGAGAGTCAGCACAGTCGATACGGCAGAGGGAGGCTCCCTTGACTGACTTCCGGGAGGCGATGTGACTTCTTGCAAGTGGACAAGCCTAGATTGGTGACCTAGTCTCATTACCATCTAGCTGTGTGATCTTGGACAAGGTCAACGATCCTCTCTGAGCCTCTGTTTCACATCCAGAAAGTGAATATATTAATACCAGCTCATAGGACTGCTCTCATGATTCAGTGAGATATTACGCTCCGTTCAGGGTCTGAGGCAGACGAAACATTCAGTACAGTTTAGCAAATAATCGTATTAATGTTTGTGTGATTTGGTGACCCTTCAAGATCTTGGGGGCTTTGTGTCTTGTTTGCTTTGTTGTTTTAGGATTCTTTGTTCCTCTGTAGTATGTGGGGAGAACTCAGGGTGTTATGGCCGCATGTGACAATTTGCTGCCAACCACAGATAACTGTAATTTAGAGAACATGTAAGTCTCACCTTGAAAGCTTTTTATTTCAGTCGGGGACGGGGAAGGGATGCAGTTTTACAATGTGCAGTTACCGTGCATTCCTATGCATTAAAAAAAAAAAAAAAGACAGGCACTCTCAAATAGTGCCACAAAACAAAACAAAAACTACAACAGTTATTTTAAAAGGGTTTATCCCTGGTCCTCTAAGAGAACAATGGAGATATAACCTTAAAATTTGAGAGGAACCCTGACTCTCTCTCTCTCTCTTACACCAGATCTTCCAGTAACTGGACTAAAAAAACAAACAAAAACAAAAAAACAAAACAAACAACAACAAAAAACCAAGCAGCAACTTCATGGCCTCAGGCTAACATGGGATATATCTGCCTCTTTATTTTTTTATTTTTTTAATGTCTTTTTATTTATTTTTGAGAGACAGAGAGACACAGTGCGAGCAGGGTAGAGTCAGAGAGCGAGGGAGACACAGAATCCGAAGCAGGCTCCAGGCTCTGAGCTAGCTGTCAGCACAGAGCCCGACTCGGGGCTCGAACCCACGAACCGTGAGATCATGCCCTGAGCCAAAGCCGGCACATAACCAACTGAGCCTCTTAAGCGGAAATGGATCCCCATATTTTACGTACCACCTCACATTGCTGTTTGATTGTTGCCTGAGGGAAAGTTGTGGCTACCCTCCCATCAATTGTCTTCTCTTGAACCCCTGTTTCATCTGCTCTGGGACGGAGCAATCACTTCTTCCTGATCAGCTTTTTAGGACGCACTAGTGAGATCCCAGGAAAACAGTGTTTAACTTATGAGCTATATTGGATGTTCTTGCTCTCTGGTCCAGTTAAAATAGATGGAAGACTACATGTGTGTCCGTGATGGTGCCATGTTGACTCCATAGGATTCATTTGAGTGCACGCACCCCTCTTTTACATGTAGCTGATCTTTACCAATTCTGCTAGACTCAGATCAGGTTTTATCTTCTTCAGGGACACTTTCCTGAACACCTATTTCTCCCCCTACACTCCCTCCCAAATACACACACACACACACACACACACACACACACACACACACACACACGCATATGCACGCACACACAGACCGGCTCATGAGCCTCTTTATATATTCCAATGGCATCCTTTGCAAATCTTTGCCAAGGCACTTAACATTTCATATATAATTATGGATTTGCAGCTCAGTCCCCACCAGCCTAAGGAGACTCTCTCTCTTTGACCTTTATTTTTCTAGTCCTAGGACACTATCCAGCACATTGTAGTTGCTGAAGTTCATCCACATGTTGGGTGAATGACCCAATTTGCCGAGAGGTGGTGAAGCCCTGCCTTCAGCTCTCCCATTCTACAGGCTTTGCCATGGACCCTGGGAAATTATCTCAAGGGAAGATATCCACCCATTTAAAAAGACTACGAACAGGCTAAATATTAGTCATCCAGATACTCTTTTCTCATTGAGTTGCCTTAACAAATGGCAGAAACAGATGGCATTCAAGACATGTTGTCATTATAAAAGCATGAAAATGTTATTTGTGTGGTTTTTTTTAATTTCCAAAAGAACCCGCACATAACTGCAAACTATTTCAAGAGTGGCCCTGGGAGAGCTGATGTGGGGGCTCTTTGACTTTTTCCTTTTTGGTCTTGAGTGTCATCTGTCTTCATCTTTGGCTCTTTCCTTTCTGTCATCATGATCACCCTCAAAACTGAGTTCTGAGACTGCTTCAGTTTCCTTTTGTTCTCGAAGGGAAGGGAGCATGAACACAGCTCACCCACTCGGCACCACGTCCACTTCGCAGAGCCCCTCTGCACGTCATTCATAAGCATCAGTGGAAATTTACTATGGAGTTCAGGCAGCGATGGAGAGGTCACCGTGGATCAGTTCAGATTGGACGTAGGGCCAGAAACCAAAATTTAGAGTCTGGGACCCTGACCTCACAAATGTCCCTGCCCGTGTAAGTACACAACACACCCTCCTCGCAGAAAGTTCCAGCTAGCAGTTCTGGCCGGCTTGCCTTATTGTAAGCTGAGCACTAAGATCAATAGAGCAATATTTTATGAAATTCAATTTATCAGAAAATTTGACGTCTTAAAGATGATGGACTGTCTTATTTATTGGCAATCGTGGAAACTTCAGGATTGTTTGGCCCAAAGAACGCAGAAACCTAAAGCTGATTCAAAATTTCCTGTCCTTGAGAGAAGACGATGATGGAAAGTTGCTGTTGAAGGCGGACTCTCTCTCAATCCCGAACCGTCATAGCCATGGACAAGCAAGTCAAAATTCTGAGCTAGAATGAAAGTGTCATTTGCGATGAGTTTTAAGAACTGCTTCTACCAAAGACCAAATCAAAACCAAACAACAACAAAATGAGCATATCCTTACAAGCGGGTACAGCCTCAAACTTTATCCCTTTAAACTTTATCCCTTCACCAACCTTCTCCCAAATGAAGCTGCAACAAATATCAAGTTACAACGGAGATTCCCTGAATGCTGTTATGGTATCCGGGATTGGATCCTGGAACAGAGAAAAGACACAAATGGAAAAGGTGATGAAATCCAAATGAAACCCGCAGTTACATTAACAGTGATGTACTAATGCTAATTTCTTCATTGTGCCCAGCGTACTATGGGTATAGAAGATGTCAGCATTCAGGAAAGCTGGATGACATGTTTACAGGAACCCTCTGTACTATCTTTGCAACTTTTCTCTAAAATAATGCCAAAATACAAAGTTTAAGAATTTAAGAGAATCAAATCCAGAAGTCACTGAGAATAAGACATGAAATACAAAAAAAGATGTGAGACCTGGAGTCTGTCCAAAGGCCAGAATACAGAGTCCTTTCTCCTCAAACTAGCTATCCCTGTAATAAGTTCTTAACCTTCCTGAAGCTCAGTTTCTTTGTCTCTAAAAACTGAGCACAATTAAACCCTCTTTATGTAATTATTATGATTAAAAGACAGAGCATATAAAACAAACTTACAGGTAGTAAATATTCAGTGCCCATTAATTGAATTTAATTAAAGGTCAGGACAAAGAAAGTAAGTGTCAAAAGCCAAAAAAATAAGGTTGTTTTTTTTTTTTTAATAGAAAATCCTTGCCAAGTCACCTCTCACAACTTCTGAACAAACGGGAGTCTCGTTTCAAGGACAGGGCAAGCTGATAAGCACTGCCAGTCACTGCCCATCAGGGACCTCTGGCAAGACTCTGCAGAAGGTTGAACGTGGCACAATTCACTTTTCACCTTAAGCAAACACCTTTAATTAACGCATAATCATTTCAGCCCTCTGACTCAAAGAAAAATCCTTTTTTTACAAATGTTTTCCCAGGTTACTTGAATTAACGGCAAACTTACTTCCATAGGTAAGTCCCATTATAGATAAGAATTGCTTCAAGGGAAAAAAAAATCCTGATTCTGTCTGTAACATATTTTTTCTTATCGCTGGTGTTGGAGAAATTCATAAAAAATAAACAAAAGTAAGCAAACTGACACATTCATGTATCTTCCCATCTTCCCTGAAATAGACAGCCAAGCAAATGAAATGTCAGTTAAGGAAACTGTAGCTCAGAGACATTGAGCAACCTGCCCATTACCACCCAGCTGAGAGCAGAAGGAAGAGTCAGAACTTGATCCTGACTCCAGGAACTGTCCTGTCTCCTGATACGTCACCTGTCCACTCCACTGGAATCCACTCCACTGGAATCAAGTTCAAGAATGCTAGCGGATATATATACCACATCTTCTTGATCCATTCATCAGGTGATGGACATTTAGGCTCTTTCCATGATTTAGCTATTGTTGACAGTGCTGCTATGAACATTGGGGTACATGTGCTTCTATGCATCAGCACTTCTGTTTCTCTTGGGTAGATCCCCAGCAGTGCTATTGCTGGATAATAGGGGAGTTCTACTGATAGTTTTTTGAGGAACCTCCACACTGTTTTCCAGAGTGGCTACACCAGTTTACATTGCCACCAACAGTGTAGGAGAGTGCCCATTTCTCCACATCCTTGCCAGCATCTATAGTCTCTTGATTTGTTCATTTTAGCCACTCTGACTGGCATGAGGTGGTATCTCAGTGTCATGCTAAGCAAAATAAGTCAGACAGAGAAGGACAGATACCATATGTTTGCACTCATAGGTCTAACAGGAGAAACCTAACAGAGGACCATGGGGAGGGGAAGAGGGAAAGAGAGCTGGGGAGAGAGAGGGACGCAAAACCTAGGAGACTATTGAATACTGAAAATGAACCCAAGGGTTGAAGACGGGGGAAGGGAGATGGTGGTAATGGAGGAGGGCACTTGTGGGGAGCAGCACTGGGTGTTATATGGAAACCAATTTGACTATTAAATTGACTAACCAATTAATTATTAAAAATAAATAAAATAAAATTTTAAAAAATAATAAAAAAAGAAAAAAAAAAAAAGAATGCTAGTGGAACTCCTCTTTCCTAACTGGTTTTTCCCTCCAAAGCAAAGCTTCGCAGCTTGGTTGGGGAGCACGTGAGATGATCATCTCCTCTTGTGTGGAGATGGGAAATTCATTCCATCTGCTTCTATCTTCAGACCAAATAGGTACCTTTTCCCTGTTGATTACAGACTGCAGAATCCAGCATTTCCAACATGCCTGACTGTGGAGTCCTTGCTCTTAAAGGAGCTGACTCTATCCAGGCGGAGCCCCTTAGAGACACCCATTGTGCTGGGCTGCCCTTGGCTCCATCACCGTGAAGCACCCACTTCTTCCCACGCTGCATGGGCAATCTGGATTGGCATGAATTCCTGCCACCCTTCTTGCCTCTGCGCAAGGGTTCTGCACCATTTTGCTGCCCAGAACTGTTTTTCAGGGGAGTCCTGTTTGCCTTACCTAAAGGTCTAGATCTCACACTTAGTAAGTACTACTTACCTTGAGGGGACCTCAGCTTCACTTCTCAGGTGTGATTTCAACGATCCACCTCTAACTTTTTCAGGTGTCCATCTGTCTGTCTGGGCTGAATCATGTCAGCTCTCTAAACCCTACCTTACTCCCCTCCCGGGTTCCTGACTTTCTGGCTGGGTTGCCTGAGCCCAATACACACAGGTGTGTGCACGCCCCCCCCCCCCCCCCCCCCCGCCCCACAGCTCCCTGACTTGCAAGCATTCATTAGCATTAAATGCTGAGTTTCGGGAATAACCAGCCTTCTTGGTTACAAGTACATCGGAGACTGCTGCATTAATGCAGTAATGGAAATATAATGAAGGAATTTATTGTCCCTGAAAGACACGATCTGCCACACAAACCCCATGGGGTATCTCCAGACGGTAAGTACAGCTCCATGTCTCTAATTCCTCTGGCCCATAATTATCTCAGGAGGCCCGTGACCCTGCAGTTCTTCCTATTAAAAGTATATTTCCTTACAAAATGTACTGTGCTTTATTGAATCGCATCATTTTGATCACTGGAAATTGACATATTGGGCTCATTAGCCAGGAAGTTGGATAGTTAATTTATGAGGTTTCCTCGGAGCCTGTCCCAGACCACTCATTGAGGGAGCTAAACAGCCCACAATGAGATAGGAGAAAGTTCCTCTGGTGGAGTTGCATTATTTTGCTCTCATTACGGAGATAATGAACAGCAAACTTCCCTGGCATAGATATCGCTTTGCACCCCTTGCCTCTTCCCCCCACCACCTCAAAATGATTTTGCTTTATTGCAACCCGATACCATTTGATGGGCCAACAGTCTTATTCTGCTCATTAGCACCGTTTTTCGTTTAAAATGCTCCAACTGCTAAGATGAAAAGGCAATCTGAGTCTTTGCCTTTATCTTTAATATTTAAAACTGTTCACACAACCTTTTAAAAATCAAATATTGATGCTGCTACCTGTTGTTCTTCAGAGTGCAGTAATTATCCTGCAGGCCCTTCTCGGCAAACCTGTCTTTATTAGAAAGGAGCATGGGGATGCCAAGGAGGCATTACTTTCCCGCTCCGTGGCCTCCCTCCTCCCCGCAGGACGGAAAGCTAGGAGGAGCGCTTGGCTCTTATTAAAGGAATGTGCTGAGGCAGCCACCCGACAGCTCCTAGTGGGCGGGCTGGCAGGCGATCCGGAGATGCAGGGAGCATCTTCAGAGTAGATTTTGCAGAGTGGTACAGCGCCCTTGGAGCCATACAGCCTCCTAGGCTCCCGGCCAGCTTGCCCACAGGAGGCCGGCTCCCTTCAGCCTTTACTACCTAGATTTCTGGGGAACTGCAGTTGTGGATGATGGAGTGGTTCCACACTGCCCTCTAGTGGCTGTGCCCAGAAGCAAGCAGCCCCACGCAGCCCCCAGCAGCATTTCAGTACTATCTCGCGGGGGACCCGTGCTGGGGATATTTGGGAATATTGAGGTGGACAAGACCCACAGCCTGTCCTCAAATTCCTCGTAGTCTTTGAAGGGGAAACACATAGGCAGATAATTAAAAGCAATGTGTGCGTGTGTTATTATTACACAGGAGCATGTTCCGAATGCCAGGGGAGTACAAGGTCATCACCACGCCTGTGAAGTCTCAGGGGACCCTGGGAAGGTGACCTGGAAGGATGAGAAGGGGGTTGCCAGGCAGAGGAAAAGGAGAGGTAGCTCAGGACCTGATCAGGAAGAACCTTCTGCACCAGGACTAGGGTAAAGGGGTGAGCAGTTAGAAGATAGTAAGAGTCTGGTTGAGATATTCTGTATTGTCAGTTTCTAAGAGGTATATTTTCTCTTCATGTTTCAACATCTCTTTGGGATGCCTTCTACAAACGGTGGATTGTCACTTGTAGTATTTTCTCCGCTCAGGGTGGGATATAAAATCACAGTGCATTTTACAATCTGTGGCATCTGAGATTTGAGGAAATACAATAAAATAAGGGCTTAAATTAGGCGATGGTTAGGAGGATGAACGGGACAGCGTAAAATAAAAGGACAGAATAATAAGATGAGGTAGTAGCCAAATAAAGAGAGAGAGAAAGGGACAGATTATGGAGGCTTTTAGAAGGTGAATTTTTTAATAATTTTTGAGTGTTTCTATGTCAAGGATGAAGAAGAGAATTCCTCTGTGGGGTGTGTGTGTGTGTGTGTGTGTGTGTGTGTGTGTGTGTAAACACCTGGAAGAAATTAACAAAAACAAGTTTGCTGCGAATATTTTGAGTTCTTTGACCGTAAAAGAGGTTATGGGGAATTGCATACCAAAAAATCACCATGAGGTCACCTCACTGAACAAAATTCTCTGCCTGTTTTCAGTGGACCACCATGTTGGAAGCAGGACAGGGAGAAGGTCTGGGAAGGGGACTGCATGATTTCTTTGGGGCCCTTTAGGTTTAAGATTGTCTTCTGCATGTAGCAAACAGGAGCACAGCATTGCATTTAATTTGCTCTAACTTATCTGGCAAATGCACTCTCCTAATATCAGCCGGATCAATTGTACAGATAACTTCTGAGCCACGCAGTACGTTTGTCATGGATGAGACGGAAGGGGATCATTTGCTTGCCCATGCTGGGTCCCCAGAGAGCCAATTCTAGGATCCTCAATAAAGAACCCCCACCCCGCACTGCAGGCATGCTCCGCAGCCTTCCCTCCATAGACATTTTACCATATTAAGGACACAAACTGGCTGATGTAACTGTAGCTTTGGAGCCATGAAATGGAATATCAGTTGCATAAAGCAGAGCCACACATTTCCGAGATTTGGTTATTGCGGTATTTATTTTTTCATCCCTAAGGTGAGATTCTAGTTGGTGCTGACAGCTACTTAATCATTTGGTTGAGCTTTTCGTGGTTGCTGATTTTTAGATTTTTTCCTACAGTCAAGAACTGGGAAGAGGGAGAAGAGAGATGGCGGGGTGGCGAAGGCAGGGGTGATGGACACTCCGGGGTGGCAGGAGGGCAGGGTTCTCTCTGATAAAGAAATGTGGCAAATCTGGAGAATCAGTGGGGTAGGACAGAGCGTGCAGCCAGAAATTAATTCTTAGGGAAAGTCCTTTCCTAACATGATTTCATGTTGTCCCCGAAAGGCTGGGACAGCCGTGCACTCTAATCTTCCCTCCTTTGCTCGCTGGCTGGGGATCTTGGCAAGTCATTTAACCTCTAAGAGCCCAGTTCTCCATATTTGTGAGTCAGAGATGGTGGTGCGCAGGACTGCCCAGGTTTTGCTGCAAGGTAAACGGGACGGCCTTTGTAAAGCACCAGCAGGGAGTTCTGTCACACAGCAGGTGCCTTGTACCTCCTGTCACAGACACCCTTGTGCAACCCCCACCCTGGGTCACTCAAGTCTCAATCACTCCGGGAACACAGACCAGTCTCTCTGCCACGTCCTTTGCACTACCTGTATTTCCCAACCCCGGTCTCTGCTGCCCTCTATCCTGGGTATCTCTGGACATCCACATCCTCCCATCTCCAAGGCCCACCTCCAATGCCAGCTCCTGAGGGACCCATCCCTAGCACTCCTTAATGGAAGGCATTTCTCTCTCCTCAGAGCCAAAATAACAGCTCAGTGTGTGGTCCGCACGGGCTCTTCCACATACATTATGTCTGACACATTTAGCTTTTTGACCTATTTACCCTTGCTGAGCCTCAGTTTCTTCATAAAAAACAGTGATAATAAAAATATCTGCCTCCTGGGGCAGTGGCATCAAGTCCCTAATGCATGCCCAGTGGCAAACACATAGGGCTCAATAGATGGTAGTGATGTCAAATTAGTAGTATATCTAGATGTGATCTCTAGTCAGAAAATGTCATTTCCTTGGTTGCTTGCTTCTGGAAAGGATGCATGCTGTTTCTAGAAATCGGTCTCTTTCTTCATGGTCACCCCGCACTGGTTACGCTTTGCACTTATAAATGGCAGCAGTGATGAATCCAGTAAAACAAGTGCATCAGAGTCCCATTTGGATTTTGATTGTGGATGATGTTTATTTATCATGTTAAGGCCCTAAGCCTACCTTCCCCGGGCACAGGAAACATCCATGACACTTGCAGAGCCACTGAAAAATGCAAAGCATGTGAAGACTGAACAACGTTAAATCTCAAATGCACAGCACTTAATATGACAAGATGAGGAGCTTTGGTGAATATAGAAGAAGTGACCTTCCAGATGGGAACAGGGGCTGTCGAATCTTTGGAGAAAGAGGAAGCCGTGGGATGGAGGCCCTTGGGAGTTCTTTCGTAATCCCCCAACAAACACACCTGTGAGCAAAAGGGTTCCCGCTTTTATGTCATTTATCTTCTCCGCTTATTTCATAATGTTGAGATTCATCCAACATCTGAGGAGGAATATTAAGAGGTTTGTCATTTAGATAATGGGGCATATTATACATTCCTAGTAAATAAAACTAGTCCATGCCTTACTGAGTTTCAAGGTCAGTAGATTCCAACTACCCAGGCAACTGTGATTTGTCTGCTCCCATGCATGGTTGCCCCACAAAATTTGTGATATGAATCACAAAGAAAGAAGGAAAGGAAGAGGGGAAGGGAAGGGAAGAGAAATGAAACAAAACACAACGAAATGAAATAAAATGAAACCAACCTCAACACATAGAGAGTTTGCCTACTTGAATGAGTAACAGTTATAAATTACTGACACTATATTCCTAATTTATTCCTGGGTGTTCAGTGCCCCTCAGAATCTGGTACCCTCAGCAGCTACCCAGATGGCACATCCCTTCATGTAGGTCTGTTTACATGAGGGAGAACAGATTGGAAAGGAAGACTGAGTAGGCTCTCCTGTCCAGTATGGTAGCCACTAACTGCATGTGGCTATTGAGTACTTGAAATGCCTCAAGATCAAACTGGGCTGTGTCTGAGTACAAAATATATTCTGAGTTTCAAAATTTTACTACAAAAAAAGAACATAAATGATTTTATTAATAATATATGTATAGATTACTAGTTGGAATAATATTTGGGATATTTAGGTCAAATGAAATATATTCTTGGGGAGCCTGGGTGGCTCAGTCGGTTAAGCATCCAATGTTGGTGCAAGTTGTGATCTCACAGTTTGTGGGTTTGAGCCCTGCATTGGGCTCTGCGTGGACAGCTCAGAGCCTGGAGCCTGCTTCAGATTCTGTCTTCCTCTCTCCCTGCCCCCCCCCCAATTCGTGCTCTGCATCTCTCAAAAATAAACTTAAAAAAAAAAAGAATTTAGCCTCTACTGCAAAGGTGTAATAACCAAGACAGTATGGTATCGGTACAAAAACAGACACATAGACCAATGGAATAGAATAGAGAATCCAGAATTGGGCCCAAAACTGTATGGCCAACTAATCTTTGACAAAGCAAGAAAGAGAATCCAATAGAAAAAAAGACAGTCTCTTTAACAAATGGTGCTGGGAGACCTGGATAGTACATGTAGAAGAATGAAACTAAACCACTTTTTTACACCACACACAAAAGTAAACTCAAAATGGATGAAGGATGCTAAGCGAAATAAGCCAGGCAGAGAAGGACAGATACCATGTTTGCACCCATAGGTCTAACAGGAGAACAGGAGAAACCAGGGAGAGGGGAAGAGGGAAAAGAGTTGGGGAGAGAGAGGGACGCAAAACTTGAGAGACTATTGAATACTGAAATCCAACTGAGGGTTGAAGGGGAAGGGGGAGGGGGAAAAGTGGTGGTGATGGAGGAGGGCCCTTGTGGAGAAGAGCACTGGGTGTTGTATGGAAACCAATTTGACAATAAACTATTTAAAAAATAAAAATAAAATAAAAATCTGCCAGAAAAAAAAAAGGATGAAGGACCTGAATGTGAGACAGGAAACCATCAAAACCCTGGAGGAGAAAGCAGGAAACAACCTCTTTGACCTCAGCCTCAGCAATTTCTTACTCAATGTGTCTCCAAAAGCAAGGGAATTAAAAGCAAAAGTGAACTATTGGGACCTCATCAAAATAAAAGACTTCTGCACTCAAAGGAAACAACAAAACTAAAGGAACCCACAGAATGGGAAAAGACATTTGCCAGTGACATATCGGATAAAGGGCCCAAAATCTACAAGAAACTCACCAAACTCCACACCAGTAAAGAAATGGGAAGAATACATGAATAGACACTTCTCCAAAAGAGACATCCAGATGGCCAACAGACACATGAAACAATGCTCAGCGTCACTCATCATCAGGGAAATACAAATCAAATCCACACTGAGATACCACCTCGCTCCAGTCAGAGTGGCTAAAATGAACAAATCACAAGACTATAGATGCTGGCCAGGATGTGGAGAGATGGGAACCCTCTTGCACTGTTGGTGGAAATGCAAACTGGTGCAGCCGCTCTGGAAAACAGTGTGGAGATTCCTCAGAAAACTATCCATAGAACTCCCTTATGACCCAGCAATAGCACTGCTAGGGATTTACCCAAGGGATACAGGGAGTGCTGATGTATAGGGGCACATGTACCCCAATGTTTATAACATCACGTTCAACAATAGCCAAATTATGGAAAGAGCCTAAATGTCCATCAACGGACAAATGGATAAAGATGTGGTTTGTATGGAATACTACTTGGCAATGAGAAAGAATGAAAACTGGCCATTTACAGCAACATGAATGGAACTGGAGAGTACTATGCTAAGTGAAATTAGTCAGGCAGAGAAAGACAGATACCATATGTTTTCACTCATATGTGGAACAGGAGAAACTTAACAGAAGACCATGGGGGAGAAGAAGGGGGAAAAAGTTACAGAGAGGGAGGGAGGCAAACCATAAGAGACTCTTGAACACTGAGAACAAACTGAGGGTTGATAGGAGGTGGGGGAGAGAGGAAAGGTGGTGATGGGCATTGAGGCGGGCACTTGTTGGGATGAGCACTGGGTGTCGTATGGAAACCAATTTGACAATTAATTATATTAAAAATACATACATACATACATACATTTAAAAATGGTTAAATGAAATATATTCTTAATGTAATTTCATTATGTTTTTTTTAATGTAGCTATTAGAAAATTTCAAATTGCAGATGTAAACTTGCTTTCTGTCTCTGTGGACAGCTTCTCCAGTCTGGCTCCTAGATCCCACATCAGACCCACTATATCATAGCCCAGATTTAATCACAAGATGTGATTGTTTGTAGAGCAACTTATTTCAAAATTTTAAAATTTATTTTCTTTAAAAATTATTTGTTTACTTTTAAAATTCAAACAATGCAAAGGGCACAAGATGGAAAGTTAGTCTTGTACCGCTGGCCCTTCTTTTTTGATTCCTCTTGGTTTCCCCCCTAGAGGCAAGAACCCCCCTCAGTGGGCTCTACAGCCTTCCAGAGATACCCAAGAAATGGTGCCCCCCAGTGTCTCCCCCAGTCTCCACCACTCCCTGTTGTCTCTCACCTGGCCTGTCTCACTTATTTACATTACCTCTGACCCCTGTGGGCACAGCTCATGGTGGACAAAAAGTCCAAAAGAGCAAAGACACTGAGGGAGATAAATGTTAAAATAATTAACTTGCACACGAGGACATGAGGAATCAGCAAAGGGACTTATTATCTGATTATCCCCCAAACATTTGCTATTTCTAATGTCTTTGAAAAATTGGCATCAGTGATTCTAATATGACCAGTGGGACCAGCAACACCCACACAGGGGAATGCTAAGAAGGTGATCTATGTGCTCTGCTTGGTGGCACCCAAGTGCCATTGTGTCCCCCCAGACTCCCCTCAAAAGGCATTTTCCTCTTTGGAGATGAAATGACTGGAGAGGGGGAGTTATTTGCCTAAAGCCTTGTGTATCAGAGATTGAATTAAATGACATTAAGCTAGAAATAACTTTTCTAAGGCAAGTTTTAGTGTGTTAATTAAAGTGGCCTAACCTTGAATTTTCACGGCTTAGGGAAAAACAGTGGCCTGAAGATGAATCCATTTATAGCCCAGTATATATTTAGAGAGAGCTTCAATGCTATTGTCTTTATAATTATCAAAGCAACCCTTAAAGCCTGGAGGATGGGGAAATGATAAAGAAAATTACTCTGTATTACTGTGCCCCTGCCCTCAGCATTGAATATCTGACAGCCTAGGTTAGAAAGAACATCAAGAGAAACTGGAAGAGGAGTTCCACCTCAGACCCACTGAATCAGATGGCGTATGTAGCTGGGGATAGGCGCCTAGATGATGCTGGGCGTCATCCTGTCCATTTTTTTTTTCTTTGCAACAAATAGAAATCAGGCGGGGCACCTGGGTGGCTCAGTCAGTTAAGCCTCCAACTTCGGCTCAGGTTAGATCTCACGTTCGTGGGTTCGAGCCCCGTGTGCTGACAGCTAGCTCAGAGCCTGGAGCCTGCTTCCGGTTCTGTGTCTTCTTCTCTCTCTGCCCCTCCCCCTCTCATGCTCTGTCTCTCTCTGTATCAAAAATAAATAAAACATTAAAAAAATTAAAAAACAAAAACAAATAGAAATCAGGCATCATTCAGGTGCTGAGATACAGCAGGAAATAGGAAAGGTAAATGCAAACATGCCTACCTTATCTCTTCCCAAAATTCATAAATATATTTAAATAAGTAGGAGGGAGCTTAACCCAGCTTGATTTGAGCCAGTGCAGATTACTCAGGTGGGCTCCCAGTGCACAGAAGGAAGAGAGGAACACAGGTTTCCATGGAAGCAGTACTGGTAGCCAATCAGCGGATGCCATCTTGATTCTGGTTCTTTCCAATTGACCTCTCACTAGAGAATCATAAAAATTGGATCCAGGGGCGCCTGGGTGGGTCAGTCAGTTAAGCATTCCACCTCAGCTCAGATCATGATTTCAGGGTTCATGAGTTTGAGCCCCACATCAGGCTGTGCACTGACAGTGCAGAGCCTGCTTCAAATTCTCTCTCCCTTTCTTTCTACCCCTCCCCTGCCTGCTCTCTATATCTCTCTCTCAAAATAAATAAAACTTGAAAACTTTTAAGTAAATAAATTTAGTAATTAAAAAAAATTGGATCCAAATAACCAACCATGAGAGGCTTGGCAAGAACTCCACAGGCTCTCAAAGTCCTGGAGCCTAAGATTTAAAGCAGAGTGCTGGTCCAGCAAGGGGGATTGGGAAACTATTCGTGAAACCAACAGTAAGCCAGGGTCACAGAGACAAGGTCTACCTGTGGAGGGTTGGGGAACCACAGTGAAGCAGAAGGAGACTGTCTTTGAAGTCAGTCTTTGTCCAAACTCTGACTCTTTAACCCACTAACTGTGAGACTCCACTTGGCTCACATAATCCTCCCTGTGACAGTTTTCTCATCCAGAAAATGGGAAGCTCACACCTGTCTTGCAGATTTCATTTAGGAATTTAAAATGTTCATAAAACATGGAAAGACACATATAAGGCAGATTATTAAATTTAAATTTTTCTCATGATGTTAAATTAGTAAAATAATATTTTTTATTGTTTATTTTTGAGGGAAAGAGAGATAGAGCACGCACACAAGCAGGAGAGGGGCAGAGAGAGAGAGAGGGTGACACAGAATCTGGAACAAGCTCCAGGTTCTGAGCTGTCAGCACAGAGCCCAGCGCAGGGCTCGAACTTGGAAACGGCGAGATCATGACATGACCCAAAGTTGGATGCTCCACCAACTGAGCCACCCAGGCACCCCCAAATTAGTAAAATAATATTAAATTAATGAAATCATTAGTTGGCAACCCTGAATCAGTAGACAAGTAGTACATGGGACTCACATCTAGAAACCCATATACTGGGACCGTAATGGAAAAACTCATCCCAGTGATCACTCTCTGGGGTCCCCCTCCCCAGGCAGAGACTGGACAGGGCTGAGGAATAAGTGAAGGGCTTCATTGCCAAAAACTATGAGTGGCAGAACATACCTAGCCTAATGTTGGCCCCTGACATACATTCCCTTGAGGAAGACAGAGGATGAAGGGCACTGTCTTGACGTAGCCACATGACCAGACAACATCGCTCACGCCTGTCCTCTCTTTTTCTTGTCATTACCACCAGTGCCAGTCACGTTCAAGAGATGCTTTACTGCAGGTGCTGCTAGCATCCCTATAGAATTTGCAGATCTGTTATTTGAGGAGTCACTATTGCCATGTTACGTAGCTTTAATTTTTTTCCTAATAGTAATAATAAGATTCATATAATAACAAGTAGAACACGTGATCATTTTGTGTGGCTTTTCAACATTGACTCCAAAAGCCTGGTGTCTTCACATAGGAAAAACAGACTGACTCAGGATAGAGAAAGATTGGAGGAAACTTAGCCTTGCTAAGGAAGCAACTTCTACCCGCCCTGCAGGGTTAAGAGTGATGGGCGAGATCTTGGACATGCTTCTTCAACCCTCCTCCCACAACTCCATGTATGGTAACTCAAAACAGAGCCCTCCAGTCAGGCTCCATTTTCTTCCTTACCCACATCTCAGCAACTTCCTTCCTAACAGCCCCAACCCATGAGCTCCAAATCCAAACAGTTTTCTTTTGCTTTCTTTCAAAGCTGCATTGAAAAAAATACACAAACAAAAGCCTTTTCCTAATGCTCTATATCCTTTACTTTCATCTCTTAACAATTAATCCTTCCAATGTCTAATTATTACTCTCAAATCTACACAGCATAAAATGTCTGGGAAAGCCCTGAGAAGAACTCTGAATCCAGATGAATAACATCATGTAAAAGGGACGTCCAGATGTCAGACTGAATCTTCTCTAATTGTCTATGGGTTATGGTATTCATGTACACATACCCAGCATTTCCAACTCTGAATCTGAATTGTGTACCCTCAGCAAAAAATAATTTAAAAGAAAAACAAAAGAATAAGAGAGGAGAGGTGTTTCCCAGAACAAGGAACAGTGTCAGTTGGTTGATTTCTAGTCTTGAATCTGCAGTTTCTTGCTGTGCAGTCGTGGATAAGCCTCTCAACTTCTCAGTGTCCCAGTTTTATGGTTTTTGAGGAAGAGGTTTGCCTTGATTGTCTCTGAAGTCCTTTTATCTCTGGAACCCACAGCACCCAGATTTTGCCTATCCATGGATGTGCTGCAATGAGGCCAATAATTTGACTCTGGCTTTTTCTGCCATGTTGCATTTCCTTGCAGTGACGCCTCTGGAGTGCCTGTGGGAGCAAGCAGCCCACTAGCCTCTTGCATCCTGCCTTTACGGATAAGCCCTTGGCCATCTCAAGCTACTCTATAGGAAGCCAGACTAAGTGGTGTTCTTAAATCTCTTAGGCTCACTAATTACATTCAAAGAAGACCTATTACACACCTCAGCAAAGCAGTCAGAGACATAATATAGGAAACCTCGGTTGTAATGAAAGGACACCTAATTTATACAGCATACTGTCAGCCCTTCTTCACTAACCCTTTAGGCACTGAGCCAACATGATGGGCTTGGCCACCCACTTGCTAAACCAACAATAAGATATGTAGGTGTGACCCATCTCTCAACCCCCAGCAAATGGGGGCTAGGATTTTTCCCTGCTGTCCTGGGTCTAGAAACCACCAACAGTAGGGGTGCTTTGGTGTCTCCTTCATTTAAGTATCTGACACTTGATTTTGGCTCAGGCCATGATTTCACAGTTTGTGGGTTCAGGCCCCACATCAGGCTCTGTGCTGATGGTACAAAACCTGCTTGGGATTCTCTCTCTCTCCTTCTGTCTCTGCCCTCTCTCTCTTTCTCTCAAAATATGTAAATAAACTTAAGAAGAAAAAGAAATGACCAAGGGTATTCAGGCTAGGACTAGCCAAATTGAACCCATTATGGCACATCCATGGGGACGCTATATTTGGGCTTTAACTGTTTATCCCTGATTCCAGAAGCTACTTATAAGCTACATGATTTCCCCAAAACTGTTTCTTACCACTTCCCGGACTTCTCTTTCAAGAGCTGTAGAACTTGGGATCAAACAGGTCTGGTCTGGGGGCACCTGGATAGTTCAGTCTGTTAAGCATTCGACTTTGGCTCAGGTCATGATCTCACAGTTTGTACGTTTGAGCCCCGCATTGGGCTCTGTGCTGACAGCTCAGAGCCTGGAGCTGGCTTCAGAGTGTGTGTGTGTGTGTGTGTGTGTGTGTGCGCGCGCGCGCCCCTCCCCCACTCATGCTTTGTCTCTCTCTGTCTCTCAAAAATAAATAAATGTTTAAAAATTGTAAAAAGAATACAGGTATGGGCTGGAATTCTATCTCTGCTGATTTCTGACTCTAGAGCTATAGTTATGAATTGTTGAACCCCTTTGAGCCTCCATCTCCTCCTTTGTAGAATATGGATAATAATATCTTCCTCACAGATTAAACAAGATAATGTATGTGGAAGAATAAGTACATGGTCTAAAATAGAGTCACAGCCCTTGTTGGGGATATTTTGGCATATCCATCAGCCCATTGTGTGCAATTGTATTGTAGTAGACAATATACTGAGTAAGACTGTATCTTAAAGGCAAGAATGCCAACATTCCTGCTTTATGAGTGAAGAGACCTCATACACCAACTCTAAAATAAATTGATAAAATTGCCATTATAAAATCTCTGTAATTTGCAGGCTCATGAGAAATGGAGTGCGGCCTCTCCTTGGTGGTTTTGTACCTAGTTTCCTGATCTAAAAAGTGGCACAGCTGTGTTGGTGGGAAACCGGTGGAGCCACTGGGGAAGACAGCATGGAGGTTTTTCAAAGAACGAAAAATAGAACTACTCTGTGATCCAGCAATCTCACTGCTGGCTATTTACCCAAAGAATATGAAAACACTAATTAGATATATGCACCCCTGTGTTTATAGCAGCATTTTTACAATAGCCAAACTCTGGAAACAGCCAAAGTGTTCATTGATAGATGAATGGATAAAGGTGTGTGTCTGTGTGTGTATAGTGTGTGTATGCGTGTGTATGTATATATACACATACACATATATGTGTGTGTATGTGTGTGTGTGTGTGTGTGTGTGTGTGTGTGTGTGTATAGTGGAATACTATCCAGCCACAAAAAAAGAGTGAAATCTTGCGGTTTGCCACAACATGGATGGAGCTAAAAAGGATAATGCTAAGCAAAATAAGCTAGTCAGAGAAAAACAGATACCATATAATCTTACTCATACATGGAATTTAAGAAACAAACAAGTGAGCAAAGAAAGAGAGAGAGAGAGAGAGAGAGAGAGAGAGAGAGAGAGACCAAAGAGCAGACTCTTTAAAGAACAAACTGGTGGTTACCAGAGGGGAGGTGGGTGAAACAGGTGGTGGGATTAAGGAGCATGCTTATTGTAATGAGCACCGGCTATTGTATGGTTGGCGAATCACTGTATTTTACACCTGAAACTAAGATAACACCATATGTTAACTGCACTGGAATTAAAACTTTTTAAAACATTGGCACAGCATCCGACCCAGTCCTCAGAATTTGTGGGTGCCTTCCCTCCTGCCTTTCCTAATGAACTGCATTGAGGATGCAGTAGCTTTTATGTGAGTCAGATGGTCATCTCTTCCTTTTACACAATTGGGATCCTATTTCCTCTCAGCTACCCCCATTTGTAGTGTTAACATTTCCATTTAAACTGTAGGGAATTATTTTTTAGTATATTAGAGGGGATTTGGGTAGGCCGCCTCGAGAGAGCATATAATGGAAACCTCACACAAGCTTTGTACCACAGCAAGCAAGCAACTGCTTATTGAGTCTTTTGGAATTTCTGGAGGTGAGGTTTACTTGTGCTTAGCCATCCTCAATTAACATCAACCCTATAGGTGTTATCTCCATTAAACCAAAAAGTCTTCAATGTGTTATTTCATGAATGGATCTTTAAAAAAATATATACTTCCTCCTTTTTTTTTTCAATCTGGAAATAGGAAATTAGACAAGAGGGACTTACACCAGAATTATCTCTGAATTCCCTTCCAGACTCGAGGATAAATTTACCTTGTTGTGCACGTAGCTTTTGACAAGAAAAGTCACGCCGTTCTTTATCATTGTTCTGTAATTCAGACATACGTTATTTCAAATTGGCTCTCCTTCCGTGACTGAGGTTTGTTGAACAATTTAGGACAGCTGAATTTTTAAATTATGCAACATAAAAAATACATTTATTCCACATACCAATGTGTTGTGTATAGTATCAGCATAACTGTTTGGTTAAGATCAATGTGATGGCCAATTTTATATGTTAATCTGGCTGAGCCACAGTGTACAAATATTTGGTCCAACATTATTCTGGATGTTGCTATGAAGATGCTTTTGGATGAGACAAATGTTTAAAGCAGTGAACTTGGAGTAAATCAGATTGCGCTCCATAACGTGGGTGGGTACATCCAATCAGGTGAATGCCAGATTAGAAAAAGAAGACTGGGCTTCCCAGAGCCAGAAGGAATTCTCTGGACTTCAGCTACAGCCTTGGCTCCTCTCTGGCTCTCCAGCCTGCAGCCCACCCTACAGAATTTGGACTTCCCGTTTATATCTTACTGATTCCTTTTCTCCAGAGAACTCTGACTCATACAATAAACAATCCCAAACACCCTCCACTCTAAACGACTGTGGGGCTCCTACACTATCAACTCATATTTAAAGAAAACCTGTCACATTGCTAAAATAGCTGTGCAATCTCATAATCTTCAGCAGCTAAAAGCTCAGGCTTTAGCGCCAGAGATATGTGGCGCCAAGCCCCGGCTCCCCAACCAATGGGCTGTTTGCGTTTTGGTGAAAAATCACCACAGCAGCCCAGAAGGACGGGTAGGCCCTGTGGGAGGCCTTCACTCCACAGGTGGAGTTATCCCAGTGTCTTCCCATCTCAGGGGAAGCAAATGGCATGGATCTAAGCACCACACTTGTTTGCTGCTGGGTTTGGCGAAGGATACATTGTGAGAATTAAATTAAGTTCGGGTTCGGAACTTAGCACCAAATAGGGGGTTCAAACCAAGATGGCGGCTACTGTGAACAAGATCATTGCTGACTGTCAAAGACTCAAACTTCTCCTTACCTCCAAAGCACACTGACTGAATTTATTTTGCTCTAATGCAACAGTATCATCAGAATAAAAGAGATGAGCCCATTCATAACAGACCCTGGTTAATCATGAGTTGCTACATATCTCTGCATTTCTGTATGAAGACATCCAATTTTACAAAATGAATAACATGAGGTTATTTTTTTGCTTTGCAAAAGAACACATGGCTTTTAGAAGGTTTCAGGTTATCAAGATAATACTAAGTGATGTACACTGTTGACAGGCCTCTCTGTGGAACACCTGTCACCTGCTTTGCTCAGCACGTACGGCCTCCCCCTGCCTCAAACCAGTGTAAATGCCAGCAGAGGAGGAAGTCAAGGGACTCCCCTGACCTTCACATTTCTCCAGATCTCCTCCCAGGATGGATTTTAGCAGCCAAGTGTCCATTCCAGTCCCCTGTTTTCCTGAAAAAAAGAATCTTGCTGCACCTGCCTAAGCCCTGAGTTTACAAACTAGAGGAGAAATCAAAATTCCCAGCATAGCTAGCTTCCGTCTGAAATGGGCTGAGATGCTCGCATTTGCTCCCATCAAGACTATTAGACTTGGAGTCCAGAAGATCTGGCTTTGCCACTACCACCAGTTGTGTGACCCCAGATAAGTCACCGAGCCTTCAGAAACCACACTGACTTCCTCATTTGGAAAATGATCATCGCTTCCACCTCTCACCTCATTTTGCAGTGGGTTAAAATAAAACACACAGGACAACCAGGAGGCAGCCAGAGGCAACCGGGATCTCCCCTGCTGTTTCAACATTTCTGTGCAGCTCTGCTCTGCTTCCTGGTCTGCGTGAGACAACCTTTTCTAACATGCCCTGCACCAAAGTAGTTCATTGGAAACACTGTAATTAGCATTACAGTTAAAATAGCACCATTGCAATGTTAATTACTACAGTGCAGATGTACCATTAGATATCATACATAACGTTGTCAAGGCTTTATTTTTAAATTAAAGTGCAACAAACCATACCCTGGCTATACAGCTTTTTTTGATTAATACAAATTAATGTTATTTCAGTGTCTAGGGATAAGGGTAGGGACAAGGGAGGGCTGCATCTAACTGGAGCAATGCATAGGCAAATGGGACCCTTTCCTGTGGATTCCCCATGACGTCCCTCCCCCACTCTGGTCTCTACATGGTGGAGAGTGTGAGCTCCATGAGGGCAGGAACTGTGCCTGGTATTGCTCAGCATACCACCCTCAGCTCCTAGCACAAAGTTAGAGGCGTTGATTATTTTCTGAATAACTGACAAGAGGAATGAATGAATGAATGAATGTAGATAGAGCCTAGAGCCGGATAAGCAGAAGTAGTGGGGGAGTAGAGTGGAGGAACCCGAAGGTGCAGTGGCTTGTTTATTACTGATAACCCCTGTTTTGTGTTTGGTTTTGACCTTTAAAATGATCCTGGATACTTGCTCGCCCCCTGGAGCATTAAAATCTGAAATGAGGGGTAAGTGATGCATCACAGTTGCAGAAGTCAGTGGAAGTCCTTCGTTGTGATGTTTTGCAAGCAAAGCTGCATTCCACCAGGCCCTGGGAAGTGGGGAAGATCAGCAGGGGTCCCTCCACATCCAAGAGGCACCCATGCATCAGCCAAAAGGCAGGGAAGGAAGAGACTGAAAATGTTGAACTCTTACATGTATTATTTATTTAATTCTCAGAGCTCATGAGGGAATTCTTCCCCAATTCGTTTTTACACATATCAAATTACCATAGTAACCATTCTTCTGTATACATTTCAGTGGCATTAAGTACATTCACTTCATCATGCGTCATGCAGCCGTCACCACCACCCAATCTCCAGAACTGTTCACGTCTTGCAAAACTGACTCTGTGCCCATTAAGCACTAATTCCCTGTTCCTCTCCCCCAGCCCATTCTTCTTTCTGTCTCTAAGGTTCTGACTACTCTAGGTTCCTCATAGAAGTGGAATCAATTTACATTTAAGGTAATTACTGACATGGAAGGATTTACTTCTATCATTTTGGTGTTTGTTTTTTGTAGGCATTATAGTTTTCTATCCCCCGTTTTTATAGGGGAGATTTTTTTTAAACTCTACATTACCTTTTGAGAAACTGAGGCTTCAGAAAGTTAACTGAACCTCCCAAGGTCACCAAGAGGGAGTTTGGAATCTTTTGACTTGACTCTTGAATCAAGAGTCCTTGATACTTCCACCTGGTATGTGTCAATGTGTTTTTTAAGTCCTAGGAAGATCCAACAAGCGTTCAGTGTGGTCCCTGCCTTGTTTCAATGTGCAACAGTTTACTCAGGAACATTAGACAGACGTAGATGGAAAGGTTTCTAGAAGTCCATGAGAGCCCTAGATACTTGCCTGCTGGGACAGAGCATGTAGCCTCCAAGAATTCAGAGCAGTTCCTCTTACGCTGCGTCGCATACATAGGTGCCCACGGGTGTTACTGGTTGAATCTCATGGTTCTGTTCTTTGTATCCCTTGAAGAGAATTCCAGGGACCCAGCTCTGCTCTGTGGGACCTACTCTCCACAGTAGATGGATTTAGCAGTGCATAGTAAGCACTGTAATGATGTGTACGCCATTTGACCCAGAATTTGCCAAGTGAAATATCCCTGAATTAGTAAAAATATTTATCCATAGGATGCTCATTGCAGTACATTTTTACAATAGTGAAAAAGGGAAGGGGATATAAGATTCAATGATAAGTTATGTATTTTTGCAATGGAGTATTATGCAACCATTTAAAAGTAATTACACACACACACAAAAGTGATTACAGAACAACAGGTACATAACCTGGAAATATTCATGTTTGTGAAAATTATATATATTTATATAATATATCATTACATATGATATGTATACATTATTAAGTAATGATGTTTGTATATATAATATATATGTAGTATAGTATAGCATATATTAATATGTACTTAATATAATTAATATAATATATAATGTTACAGTAATATTAATACTGTGATCAACAGAGTTAATATGATACATAATAAATATAGTATATTATTTATATATTAATATAATTATAATGCTATATTGATGTAATAAATGTATGTTAAATATATACTATTGATAGTATTAACATATTGATGTTATACTTACATATTGTACGTAATAATATATATTTATATACACACACTCATATATATGTGTATGAAAAATCACTTATCAGAATATACAGACAGAGCTATAAACTGATCCTGTTGCAATATGAGTATACATAGTTATAAGAATGAAGAATATACATAATAAAATATTAGCAGTTATCATTAAGTAATTGTGGAATTGTAGGTGAATTTATTTCCTTGAGCCATTCTGTATCTTTCTAACCATATGTAATATCTGTATATTAACTTAATTTTAGAAAAAGTAAATCCTACTTAATGATGGTTGCAGCATCAAACACAAACCTATCTCTAATCATTTACTGCAAAGAAAATCATGACTTTGACATGAAAAAAAGACAAGTTCTTATGATTGCACGCTGACTACATATACATTTGGTTTTGACAGGGATTATTTGGTTGCAACAGATAGATAACTTGAGAAAAAAATAAATTTATTGGGGAGTTGTAAAATATCTGAGAAAATGCAGCTCAGGCCTCATGAAGGAACTGCAAACAAGGAGGTGCAAAGGGTTTCTGAGGTCAAGTAGTTGTTCTCTCTCAGTGCGCAGTTTCCTCTGTCACTGTTGGTGCATCTGCTTCTCTCTCTGGTGTGACTTTCAGTCACTTAGCAGGCTGAGTTTTTGGACCCCATGTGACTTTCCAGTTCAGGTACTCAATACTGGCCAGGCACTCAACGGAGTTTCTGTTGACAGTTTCAGATTTAGGACCGGGAAAATGATTGCTTTAGTGTGTATTAGTTAACTTTTGATATATAGCAAACTATCTCCAAAATGTAGGGACTTAAAAAACATCAGTTTCCAAGGCTGTGGGTCTGTGGGAAGTTCTTCTGGTCTGGGCCAGGCTAAGCTGACCTTGGCTGGGCCAGTTAGCTGGTGGGTCAGCCATGGAATGGTCAGTCTAAGATGGCTTCTCCTGGGATGACTCTCTTCAGTGTCATGTCATCCTCCAGCAGGCCACCTCCGGCTTATTTACATGCTGATCTCAAAGTTCCAACAAGGAGTGAGAAAATATGCAAGACCCCCAAAAGCCTATTTTCAGAGCACACAAGTTATATCACTATTGGCCAAACCAAGTGACAAGGCCAGCTCAGAGTTAAGAGGTGAAGAAGTAGACCCCTATCTTGATGGGAAAAGCTACAGTCATGCTGTAAAGAGTACAGTTACAGGGAGGAGAAAATTCTGGTCATTTTTGCAATCTATCCTTTAATCTTCCAGGCACCAATGCTGAGATGATTTCCATCTTATAGTTGCAGCACATTTACATATTCCCACATAGCCCTGGTGGTTGATGTAGCAGGGGGAGAGACAGACTGGAGATGTGTGCATATGTTTTTCCTGTTTCACCCTGGAAGTGACACTTGTCATGTCCCCTCACATCCTATGGCTAACACCAGTCACAGGAGCTCCACCATACAGCAAAATGGCAGAATAATGAGTCAATGGAGTATTTAGCAGGCATTACTGTCTCTGCCACAGTGAGCAATCTACAAACCTGTCTGATTATTCACAAGGCTAATGTCAGAAAGTTAGAGGGGCAGGTAAGGATGGTGCTGTAGAGAAAATACATGAAAATTGTGACTAATGAAGATATCAGACATTACATGAAGCCCTTAAGGAATCCCTAGGGCCGAAAGCTGGCCCAAAGGAGTCAGAGTAAGCAGAAAGAAAATCCAATTATCTTAGCCTCTGAGGACCCAGAAGCGTTCCATTCAGATCCATTCAAAGTCTCCTTTAAGCTTTGTTCTTCTCCAAGAGCTACGTCAACACAGAGGACTAAGGCAGTAGACTCACAGGTGGGAATCAGGGTTCGTGGATCAAGTGTTGAGAGGGGCTAAGTCAAGAAAATGAAGCTGAATATCAAATTCAAAGAGGGAGAAAAGATAAAGGAACACAAAGCAGTAAGATGAGCAGTTGGAGAGGCTGAAGCAAGACGGAATCAGGAATCAGGAAGGGAAATTTGGATTAATCTCTTTAGCTTAGCACCAAATTCCTGAGCTCTGAGAAGGGGTTAGGACTCACATTCTGTGCAGCATCCGGTGGCAGGGGCAGGAAAGGGACCTAACAGACACCCTGGGCAGCACACTTGCGGGTGGAGACCAAAGCCTTCATTCTCCTGCTAGGGTTGCTCCTTTTTACCCATTTTGATTTCCTTGTTTCTCATTTGGCCTTTGTGGCATCTCTTGCTTTCTCCAGTTTCTCATACCTGAGATCTTACCTTTTACGGTATCTCTACATTCCAAATATTTATGGTAAGAAGGGCAAGCTATTTTTTTAAGTTTTTATTTTAGTTGCAGTATCATGAACATACAGCATAATATTAGTTTCAGGTACACAATATAGTGATTCAACAATTCCATACATCACTCAGTGCTCATCAGGGCCAGCGCACTCCTTGATCCCCATTACCCATTTTACCATCCCCCACCCCTTCTCATAACCATCTGTTTGTTCTCTATAGGTAAGTCTGTTTCTCAGTTTCTCTCTCTCTCTTTTTTTTCCTCCTTCCTTTGCTTGTTTGTTTTGTTTCTTAAATTCCACATTTGAGTGAAATCATATGGTATTTGTCTTCCTCTGACTGACATATTGCTTAGCATTATACTCTCTGGTTCCATCCAGATTGTTGCAAGTGACAAGATTTTATTTTTTTATGGCCGAGTTATATTCCTTTGTACATTTGTACCATATCTTCTTTGGTTCATTCATCTACCAGTAGATACTTGGGCTGCTTCTATAGTTTGGCTGTTGTAAATAATGCTGCTATATACATAGGGGTGCATGTATTCTTTTGAATTAGTGTTTTGGTATACTTTGGGTAAATACCTAGTAGTGAGATTGCTGGATCATAGGGGAATTGTATTTTTAACTTTTTGAGGAACTTCCATACTGTCTTCCATAGCGGCTACCCCAAGAGTGCAAGAGGATTCCTTTTTCTCCACATCCTCACCAACATCTGTTGTTAAGAAGAATGAGGGAGTAGGGGGGAAGACAGGTGGTGGTGATGGTGGAGGGCACTTGAGGGGAAGAGCACTGGGTGTTGTATGGAAAACAATTTGACAATAAAATATTATGGAAAAAAAATAATAAAATAAAATAAAAAAAAAAGAATGAGTTATAATTTTTTATAAGGTGCAGTTGCAAAATATTCGTCACAGTTGCTTAGGTCTCTGTTGAGTTCCTACCTCAAATTCCTAAATGATCATGTGATCAAAGATGTGGTTTATGCCTTGTGGTAAGTGCCACATAAGCCAGGTAGTTCAGGAATGCCCCCCCCCCCCGGAGAGGTGGTGCTCCCTTCTCCACATGTGGACTTAACCTAATGTGTTCTCATCCAGGGAAGGCAAAAGGCATTGATCTAAGGACCATGCTGGGTTTGGTGAGAAATGGGAAGACAGCCTTGGTTGACCTGTTGCACATTGCCTTGCAGGTCAGTGGGACCATGTACAACACTGGAAGACACGTGTCCCTGCGCCTGGACAAGGAGCACTTGGTTAACATATCAGGAGGGCCCATGACATACAGCCATCGGCTGGAGGAGATCCGACTACACTTTGGGAGTGAGGACAGCCAAGGGTCGGAGCATCTCCTCAATGGACAAGCCTTCTCTGGGGAGGTATGTGGGGCTGCTGAATTACTAGAGCTGAGTGCCAATTAATAAGATTTGGTGCCTATTTATATCCAAGGTGGGATAACAGATGGAAAGCTTTCTTTTAAATCTGTGAAATGAGAAGGTCAGTGCCTCCTTTCTCCATCTGTCTTTTGCAAGTTGATGTAGAAGTCTATAAACGTGTTTCCAGTGTTTTCCAGGAAAGGCCACAATGAAACTGGACATTTCATTCTGAGACACTGGTACAGCTCTCATGCCTCATGCCCTGCAGTATCTCACTTTTCATGCACACCTTCCCTTACACCTACTGGACCATCAGATATGCTCCCATATGAGAGAATGGGTTCCATAATTCTCCCATCTGGCAGAATGGGTGTTATTTGCACAAAACCATACCATACCATGAAATAAATGTCAGGCTACTAAATCGTCTGCTTGACTTTCTACAGATTGGAAATGTCATTGTATGCCACCATTAGTGTTGAGTAGCACTGTGTGCCACCATCAACCCAGAGAGAATTTAGGCCACAGCAGTGAGCCAAACCAGGTTCAATTATGGGATGAAGTCATACTCTAAACAGATGTTATTGGACATCCTGACAAGTGCGGTATAGTTAAATTTATCCCATATTATTTCTCTTACATTGGAGGGTGGTTATCAGCTGGGGTCAGGGGTGCTTATATGCTAAATATCCTGTAACTACGTTTGGTTTAAAAGTCCTCAGTAACTGATGTCAAGAAGGCTTTGAAATAACAAAAGTGCATATCTCATTATTGACTTGGTCTTTTTAATTTTGTTTTCAATCAACATCATGTTTAAAATTAGCATTGTTTTTAACATAGCAAGACCATACACTGAGAAATAAAGGCCAACTTTAATGAATCCAGTGGCCAGATTTTAATGATTGTTCAAAATGGATCAACGGAGAATCTACCTAGGCACTCTGCTAGGTACCAGAGATACAAAGATCTAAAAATTTTTTTAATAATAAAATAAAAAAAGACAAAGCTCCTACCACAGAGGAGCTCAAAGGGTTGATTTGTTCATGCGAATCATTATTCAAATCATTCAAACTATTAAAGAATAGTGTCATTCTGTTCTGGAGGTGTACAGGGACCCTGGCCAACTCACAGGCCATCCCACAACTCACCCAAAGGGGTCAGAAGTCCCAGAGGAGAAGCCTCTGAACTGGGCTGAGCAGAGAGGCAGTGCAGGATCATTTTTAAGAATATCAGCTTGGGAGTCAAACCCGGATTTATACCTCCTGCTTTGATACACACTTAGCGGGTGACCTTGAGATGGTTTCCTGATCATTCTAAGGCTGAATTTAGATACCTCTCAAGGTTATTTTGGAAAATTAAGTGGGATTCCATATGTAAGGAACACCTAGAGCACTCAAGAGTAGATAAACAACAAAGATAAAGCAGGAAATGAGGGACTACTAAAGGCACCAGGTGTGTCAGAGTCTTGCTTATTGGGGAGGCGGCTGGTAGACTTCACTTGTGATCTATTAGTAATGTCTGCAGAGAGGACAGGGTTGAGCAAGAATGAGCTTCCTTACTGGATCTGTAGGGAAAACATGCTAGGATTGATTAGGGATGTCTGCAAAAGGCACCTTAATGGAACAACTCCCAAGAGTTTTCGATTCTGAAATAGAGTATAGCAGGGAATATGATGAAAGCAGGGCAAAACTCCGTGAATTGAGAGTGACTGGAGACTGCCAGTCTGAATTACAGACTATTCTAAATTGCATAAACTCTTTCTAAAATATATTATTTCAATATTTTTAACTATTTCATTGTTGGCTTGGTTGCTCATTTGTTTGCTTTAATTTTTTGCCTTGCTCCCTCACTGAACTGTTCTACTCTGATCCTTATCTAAAAATTAATGTATTAGTGAAGCTACGAAATGAATGAGTGAAAAAACCTAGATGGTTACTAGGCCAAAATCTATACTTTTTAGAATTCCTTAGAATTGCTTTTTTTTCTTCAACGCGTAATAAGGGTGCTTTGTAATTTGTCAGGAACTACAATTTTGGAGTAAATGAGTCTTTCCAGAATCCTTAAGGGAAATGTATAACAATTTGATCTCTCAGAGGGTTCATTTTCCTAGACATACCCAGACCACAGGTATCAGGCACTCCAAGGAATCTGCATTTTTAATGCAGTCTGAGTAGTAGGTTTGTGAAGCACTTAATCAATGAATAAAGCATCTAAACAGAGTTGCAAATCAGAATTAGCTGAGGAACATCGTCAAAATATTTACATTTGAATCCTTTCTTGAGGCAGCTGAATCAGAGTCTCTGAGAGTAGGGTCCAGGTACATGCATTTGTAAAAATTTCCCCAAGAGATTTTGGGTTATGACCACAGTGCCAATTTTAGCTCAGGCTCTGCCTGAATTACTCCAGTTTTCTAAACTATGAGGACTTAATCAACAAAACCATACTGCACAAAAATTTAAAAGATCACCCAGGCATCATTGCAAATGGCAAAGCTGCGGTGCTCTCTAGGCTGGTGGGATTTGGGGAACAGCTTCCCAGGCAGGACAGCCAGACACAGCCATTACTCCAAAGCAAGCCAGAGTATTGGCCTCAACATCAATATTGTTATATCTTGTCCATTTCATTTCAAGCCCCTCAGTATGAGTGGTCTCTAAACCGTTGTGGATTTAGGTGCAAGAAATCAGAATGTTGGGAGCATCAAAACAATGTCGTGGGGCTAGGTATTGGCCTTTGAGATATTTAAAACAGTTTAGTGAACAAGAAAAGTCTGGCATCTTCTCTGTGGTATAAAGGAAAAGACTTAAGGTCCATGGATAAAAGTCCTGGAAAGATGGAGCTCAGCTACATATATATACATATATATATATATGTTTTCTAATAATGAGAGCTGTCCATCGATGGAATGAGTTTGCCTCTGAGAATAGTGAATTCCCATCACACTGGAATTATTAATCATGGAGTGGAATCAAAGGGCTTCATAAAAGTGACCCATATCCCGATGAACAAGTAGATTACTAGCTGTCATACATCTTCTAGTGCTGAAATTCCACACAATCCACGATTTCCTTATAGAAAAGATCCTCCAATCAGATTCCACTGAGTGTTAGCCCCAGCTACAGTAAATATGTCCCATCTGTAGGCTCACATCTTACTTTTATTTTGTGCTATCTTCAGAGCCACCTTTGGTCTCTGTTTCTGGCTATCCTCTGAGAGGACCCAAGTAGACACTTCTCGCAACAGAGCGTGTGTTTATTTTGTTGACAATGAATAATCACATTGCCATCTGTCCCATCTATCACTGCTGATCGTGATAAGTCAATTAATGCCAGGCATTTTCCTTGGCACAGCACAACAGTCGTTATCTGAAGAGCTGTAGATTAATTGCAGTCTTGTCTAGTGAGGTTATTGTAATTGATGGTAATCATTTGCTTTGTTTTATAAAGCTGCACGGATGTACGACACAGTCAGCAACTGCGTTTTTATAAAAATTATTCATGTCCTACATGGAGAACTCCTGGATGCCTTGTTGGGGGGTGGTGATAAATGAGCATATTCAGGGATTCAAATGTCTCAATTTTTTTAAGAAGGGAAAATTAACCGTTTTTAATAAGTAAGACCCTTAGCTTGCTAATCATGTCTAAGTGGTTAGATTAATGTCCACCATAAAGTAGGGTGTTTATGAAAAGAAACAAATACATTAACCAGGCAAAAGATAATATTTGAAAAGAACCATGTCTATGGATTAAGTTCTAGTAGTGAGGCTAGACAAAAAGAATCTTTCTTATCGAGTGCAGATTGGAAGTATTCACTTTAAAAATCTTCCTTAGGGGCGCCTGGGTGGCTCAGTTGGTTGGGCGTCTGGCTTCGGCTCAGGTCATGAACTCGCAGTTCATGGGTTTGAGCCCCGCGTCGGGCTCTATGCTGATGGCTAGCTCAGAGCCTGGAGACTGCTTCGGATTCTGTGTCTCCCTCTCTCTCTGACCCTCCCCTGCTCTCACTGTCTCTGTCTCTCAAAAATAAATTAAAAAAACATAAAAAAAAATTTTTTTAATCTTCCTTAAGCTCTTCTTTCCAGAGGAGGAAGGAAGCATGCACCATAGGGAGATTCACACCAGCCACATCACAGGATACCTGTGCCACATTCTCCTGTTTATTTCATCCATTCTTTGCCTGCCACTAGTGCTTCTGCTGTGTGCTGAGCTCCACAGCCCAGCTCCTGCCCAGAAAACAGTCTATTGAGGGACACATATAGTTAAAATACAGTGTAATGTGGGTTTTGTTTGAGGAAGGTGCTGGATAAAATATTATTAAGTATTAAGGAGAGAATGGACCGACACCTGTGTGGCTCAACACAGTTGCTGCTCCCACTGTAAGGCAGGAAAAACATGGCGGCCATTCCAGGCTCAGCCTTTTGAGTCTCTGATTCAGCCCAAACACATCCAAGCAAGGAAAGAGTCTACAGCCATTGCAATGGTAATGTAGATAAGCTTGTTTAATTAAAGGGGGAATAAAAGTCATCTGTTTGTTTGTTTAGTGGCTCTGAACCACAATAAATAATTATCTTAGTGCAAACAACTAAGAAATGCAGAAAAGGCAGGCCCTGTCCCTTTTAAGGAATGGATTATTTGCCTCCTTTAGAGACTGGCTTCAGTAAAGCCACACAAATCTGTGGGAATAAGCAACACCAAATTGTCCCGAAGTGTGCTAGAGTATGAAACGCATTGAGGAGCATGTAACTAAGAACCAGGGCCCCATTAGACATTGAACACGGCTCTGGGGGGCCATCTAATTGGCACTTTTCTGAGAGGCTGGGACCTCCTGGTAGAGAGGTTTGTTGGTACAAGTGGAGTTTTGAAGGGAATGAGAACTGGGATGTTAAGAATAACAGGTACACAGTAATACATATGGAAGAGCTACTTGAGGGCCATGGTGTTTCCTCCATCCCGAGGGCCAGCTGTATCTCACTCTGCCTCATTCCAGCACAGCTCCCCTACCCCAAAAGCGTTTCAAGCCTTCTTCCCTCAACTGAGCCAGGAACCTGTTATTTCCTTTCACAACTTCCAGAGAATCTTCTACATTTATTTATTTCAGTAGTCCATAAACTGTAGTCTGTGGACCAAATTCAGTTGAGTAGCTAAGAATGGTTTACATTTTTAAAGGATTGCTTTGTTTGTTTGTTTGTTTATTTGTTTTGAGAGAAAAGGAGGAAGGGAAGAAGGGCAGAGAGGGAAAGTGAGAGAGAGAGAATCCAAGCAGGTTCTCTCAGCACAGAGCCCAATGCAGGGCTTGAACTTATGAGCCATGAGATCATGACCTGAGCAGAAGTTGGACACTGAGCCAACTGAGCCACCCAGGCTTCCCTGGACTGTTATTGTTTTTTAGTATAGTTTATTGTCTGGACTGTTTTTATTTTAACAGAAGAAGAATATGCAACAGAGGCCATGTGTGGCCTGCAAAAGCCAAAATATTTACAAGATATCTGATCTTTTACAGAAAAATGTTGCTGACCTCAATCTCTTAAGTTGCCCATCACTGTAGGTTTTCTAACTGTTTACTCTCACTTGCCTTGGAACTGTAGTTCTTTGTTGGTAGAGATTGTACCTTGATCATCACTATTCTTAGCACCTTGGACATTGTCTGACATATGAGGGCTGAGTCAGTAAGTGTTTACTGAATGAAAGATAAATGATCTTGGTAAACTCCTTAAGATCAGGGATTTTTTTCTTTGCTATTCAGCTTGCATACCATATGCCTAGCACAGTACCCAACATACAGTAGGTGCTTAATTGATGTTTGTGGAATGAGTCATTCAATCACTGAATCCATAACTCAATTGACTATTGGTGTCCTAGGAATTCAGACCTTATAGGCTTTTCCCCTGGAATTATGGATGTATTGTGTTCATTGACTATACCAGGAATATAGAGCCTCATTTAAATTGAAGATAGAGTGTTTCAATAAAGGCTGTCCAAAACATCAAATTCTATTAGAAACTGGAAAAGAGGAAGAACATTTTAGTTCACAGTAACCACTAACGTGTATTTTGGGCTTTCTTTGAGAAAGGATTAAACTTAGAGAAACTTAAAATGTGTTAACAAGGTACTAACCTAACCCTATCCTCAATGTGGTAAAGAACAAGAAAGAATTCAACCATTAAGTGTTACTTTGGAGGAACATGACACAGACTTGAATCGATTACTATGCAACACAGGGGTACCTGGAGGGCTCAGTTAGTTTAGGGTCCTACTCTTGACCTTACTTCAGGTCTTGATCTCAGGGTCTTGAGTTTAAGCCCCTATTTGGGTTTGGTTCAGGGTGCGAAAGCTATTTAAGAAAGAGAGAGAAGGAAAGAGGGAGGGAGGGAGGGAGGAAGAAAGGAAGGAAGGAAGGAAAGAAGGAAGGAAAGGAGGGAGGGAGAGAACAAAGAGAGAGAAGAAGGAAGGAAGGAAAGAAGAAGGAGAAAGGGAGGAAAGAGAGAGAGAAGAAATAAAAGGAAGAGAAAAACAAAATTACTCTGCAACACAGTCCAGAACTTGCTCAGTCACATCCACACGTGGCTATGGAATCTCACTGCTAACATCCGGCCATCGTTCACATGCTTTGTGATTTGCTTTCATTCATTCATTCAGTTACCAAATATTAATTGAGTGCCTACCATGTGCTACAGTGAAGAAAATAGATAAAAATTCTTCCTGTATGGTGCTTACAGTTAGAATGGACAAATAATAAATAATAAACATTATAAATGAGTAAATATATATGGTAAATTAGAATACGATAAATGCTATGGGAAAAGAAATAGGTAGGCAGGGGTCAGGACATGAGGAGTGGAGGTAGTGAATTACAAGGATAAAATGGGTGGTCAGTGTCAGCTGTATGGAGAGAAGGACATTTGTGAGGTTGCCATAGAGATGTCTAGGGGAAGGACGTTGCAGGAAGAGGTAAAAGCCAGTACCATGGCTTTGAAGTGGGAGAGAGGTCAACGCTCCGGGAAGAGAGGGAACAGCATGAGCACAGGTGTAAGTGATAGGGCATGAGAAGTCAGAGCGGCAAGAGTGGGGTGAGGCTGCTGCACATCATGTCCTTTTTGCCTGGACTTTGTATGGACTCTGGCTTTTACTCTGAATGAATTACAAAGCACAACATAAATTCTCCCATTTAATCACCAAATACTAGCTCAGTGAAGTTGCCCTTAGTATTATCTTCTTCTTCCCCGGAGAAACTATCCAGACAATAAACAATTGAGATTGGGCTTAGCTCAGGTCTTCTGATTCATAACGTTGCTTAGCATAAGCCCAGGTTTACCCATAAACCCCATAATGATGACTGCTCACCTACTCTGGGCCTTAGCCCAGTGGGGAAGTTCAAAGACCTATATAGGCCATGGGGAAGACCCTATCTTCCCAGACTGTTAGCTCCCTACAGGCACAAAGTAGGTTCTACTTTTTAATATCTCCCCATACATGTGACAAGCATTTGATAGATATTATTGAGTGAAAAGATTGAATGAGTAAACTGAGAATAATTTAAAAGATTGCAACTTTCAGAGTACCTAAATTTACCCAGTATATCATGAATTAAATACTATTGTCATAATGGCAAACCTTATAAAGTTAATGTCAATGTCAACAGAAGTTCTAGACGTTTTATGTTAAATTATTCACAAATATGGAGTAAGTGAATTTTTCAGGGTACCTGGGAGGAAAAATGGAACAACTGATAGCCAGCATGCTAGAAACATCATTTAGATTGCTCGTCTCACACTGTAATTACTCCCAGGGTCAGACCAGGGAACTTGTCTTTGCCAATGCTAAAAGCCAAAAGTCTGGATCCCAGGAGCCAGTCCTACTCAGAGTGAGAAAACTGACCTTTGAGAGACAAAACAAATAGAAATCAAAAGCCCAGATGGTGGTAGGGCATATTATGATTCTACCAGCAAGCAGATGATGACTATGATCAAGCATAAGGAGTCTTCCCTTTGGACGTTCTTCTAATTACTTCTGGGAAGGGACAACCCAGTCAAGTCCACAGCTTTCTGGATTGCAATTTTAGATGGACATCATGGGACAGCCAAAGAGAGAAGAGACTGCATTTAAAGACAACCTGCTTAAGTCAGCTCATCAACTCCCATCCTAACCTGCATTATCAGGTTAGGATCACAGGTTAGGATCAACTCATTTTCTCATCGATTCCCATCCTATTCTGCATCATAACATTGACCTGGTCCTGCCTAGATGGCATCCTCCTCCTCTATTTGACTCTAATCTCCCCCCTGGTGTTCCATCTAAAGCAGGGAAGGAGGTATTATATTACAATGACATTATTAGAGACGGGCATTAACGGGGACTTGATCAAGTTTCGGTGTAGAACTTGTCACCATGCAGATCATCACTGCTACAGCTTTACAAGTGTTGAATGTGGTCTTCCTTTATGTAGTAACTAATGACATTGTAGTTAAGGATAAGTACTGGGTCCAGCACTTCTGTGAACTAGTTGACCTTTTTTCATCCATTTCCAAAGCCATAAAAATAAAATCAATTGGAAAAAAATATGTGAAGTAAGGATGACCCATTCATGACCATTCTGACCACTGTCAACAGATCATTAAAAGTTATAGAGGTTCCACCAAAGATCACATCTCCCACTCCAAGATAGACAACTGCTATTAGAAAGAACACGTCTGCTCAAAGCCTACATCTGAAGTGTTCAAGGAGGCCCCATGGAGGTCCTCTTCTCCAACCCACTTACTTTACAAAAGAAAAATCAGTTACCAGAGAAGACAGAGACCTGGCCAAAATCACTGGCAGAATTAGTCAGTGGCAGAATTAGGACCAGAACCCAGGTTTTTAGGCCCCTAGTTTGTGCTTTAAATTTTTCAAATAAAAGTTTAAATTATATTAAATCCCAACATTCAACAGGTACCTTTCTAGACCGTCTGGTTTAGTTGCCCCATAGAGCAGGTATAGCCTGATAATCAGATTTCCTGCCTTAGTGAGCAGAGCAGATCCCATCACAAAGGCGTTTTCACAGCCAACCTCAAAAAGGTAAAGACATTGGCAGATTATTTTGCAAACATGAGCACTCATAAGCATCCATGAGGAAATGGATCTAGAAGTCACCACATCACTCCCAGCAAAAATACCACCAATGTGAGAACCGTAATAGTGCCTGATTGCAAGAAATGTGGAAATGAAAGAATGGAAGACTAAAATAGAAAGTAAAATTCCTTTTAAAGATCCTTTGTTTGGTTTTAATGGGAAAAGGCATTCATGAGAACCTAAGAATATAAGCCATGCTTTTCTACAGTTTGAATCCCCCATTCCACCCCCTCTCCCTAATAACCTTCTAGAACAGTTCAGTAATATTAAACATAAGTGATCTAGATAGTAATATTGCAAAATTAAATCACTAGATGTCTAGCCGTTCCATGGATGTGCTCCTATACAAATCAAAATAAAGCCGTTTAAAACCCCCAGATTCATTTGCTCTGACATATCGATAAACTTTTGCTAAAACAAAGCTAATCATCTCAATGGTGCCAACTTAATTGCTCACCAGTTGATGGATAATAAACAGACCTGAGGATTAAAATATGAACTAATTACTGTACTCAATTCCATTTACTTGATTTCATGTTCCATTAATTTTTTGCATCATTTCTGGTGGAAGCCTTAGATTTATGGTCGCCCCGAATGAATTATGCCACTTAGTTGCCTGTGGCATGCTCGTGTTCAGGATTGGTTGGAAAGGGCAGAATTCTGGGCAGTAAATATTTAGCCAAAGCAGCCTAGGATATAGTAAGTGAAGGTAATTATCCATTCCCAAATACCAGCCAGAGTCAGCCTCTATAAATCTGTCCCCATCTCTGCAGTAAAAGGGCAACAGTAGGATTGCTCTCATGATTATTCATTGGATCAGCTTGTTAGAGGCGGTTTCCAAGAGCAGTAGTTGGCTTGGCCCAGAAGGGGGCTGCGGGGAAGCAAAGACAAGCACACCATGGGGAAGGGACATTGGCCTGGGAGTCAGGCACTTGTGCCACCAGTAAGAGGACAACATTTTGGCTTAAAAGATCTCCCTTCAAAACCCATTCTGTCACTCACTAGCTGTGTGATCCCAGTAAGGGAAGAACTGGGCAAATCGCTTAGCCTTCCTTAACCTTTTTAAACACTTGATATGGGTTTAATAATGCCAGGCCCATATACATGATAAGGTGATTGTGCGGTGTGAAAAAGCACTCTTGTGATAGGGCCTTTGAAGCTGTAAAGTGCTGTGCCAGTCATCTGTTCCAGAATCTTTGCAGATAAGACATATAAAGACAACCACAATGTTCCAATATGATTACGACCACCAGCTTTCATTTACCACGCACATAAATGACCCAAGGCATTGTGCTCAGTGCTGTATCACACTCAATGCTCACAACAAGCCTGTGAGCTAGCAATCATAAATACCACTTTACAAAAAGGAAAAGAAAGAGAGATTAAAGAACCTGCCTTCAGTCATATGGTCCATACGGGGAAGAGCTGGGATTTGAACCCAGGTCTCTGACTTTAGCTATGCAGTGAGTGAACTTAGACAAGGCATAGTAGCTGTTTGATCACAGGCAAGTCCATTCTCTGTAAGCACAAGTGCCCTGTTTGTTGCCTGAAATGATATTTCAGTCCCTCCCTATCCTGCATCAGCCTTAGGAATAACCTGCACTTTTTCTGGCCATAAAAGGAGACAGGAACCTATTTCTCCAAGTGGCACAAATTGCAATGGGAAATATAACACAGCATCACTTTGTGCACCCGCTGACGACTGTAGATTCATTCACCTTCCCCTCTCAGATGGCCAGTGATGTTTTTGTCTCTTGATTCTTCGAAATATAATAAGCAAGGTATTGTATATCTGTAAATTTGTTTGTGTATAAACACATCTGTTTCCCTCTGCAAAGCATGAGAAACCATATTCCTTAGTTTCAGAGGTAGCTTGGGCAAATACCTTTTCTTGCAGTGGATCTGTTTGTTGAGCTAGAAATTTCTGGTTTGAGCCTTAAAAATGGATCCTGCAGGAGCTGTTTGGCAAAATGAGCTTAGCCAGGAGGTTTTAAATAACCCGTCCAGCCAGAAAAGGGGGGAAAGCTCAAGCATCACCAGATACTCACTGCATCAGGACTCAGTACCCCTGCCCCAGTTTTTTTCAAAGCAAATAACTGTGCTCCAGGAAGGATCATTGCGGTAACAGATGGCCAGCCAGAGAAGGTTCTCGATGAGGATCACACACATCTACCTGTTGCACCTGTCTGTCTCGGGCTGATGTGTTCCCCTACCCCAGCTGAGGAGCTGGGACCTACTTGCAGGAACATCAATTAGTTGTAGAGGTTAAAATGGACAAAGTTATTCATTCCTGTGTTTGAATCTGGCTTTGTCACTTATCACCCATGACCTTGAGCAAGTTACTAATCCTACTTGTGTTTCAGTTTCCTCATCAGTGAGACTAACAGCGATGCCCACGCCATAAGGTTCCCCTCCCCAGCTTTATTGAGGCATAGTTTACATACAGTAAAATTCATCAATTTTAACTGCACAGTCTTATGTGTTTTCATAAATGTATGGTCATGTAGCCATCACTACCACCATGACCTAGAACTTTCATCACCACGATGAAAGTCCCTCAGCAATCGCCTCCCCCACCCAACCCTGACCCTTGGCAACCACTGATCTGCTGTCACGATGGTATTGCTTTTTTCATATTTCAATCAATAGATTCCTACAGTATGTAGAGTTTTCTTTTTTACTTTATTTTTTAAAGGATCACAGTGAGATTAACTGTTTCTCTTGGCATACAGTTCTCTGAACTTAAGCACATACAGATTTGCATAACCATTAGCATAATCAGGATACAGAACAGGTCCACCCAACAGGGTAGTTTGTAGGATTAAGAAGGTCAATGTATGTAGAGTGCTTAGAAGAGTGCCTGGCACACAGTGAGTGCCCCAAAATGGTAGTGCTTTTTTTTTTT
>NC_043716.1:32324630-32325703 GCF_006229205.1 Suricata suricatta
GCGTTTAGCCCTCTTTGCCATCAAACAAAAGGGAGAGTGTTCCTGTTCCAAAACACAGTTGCAGGCTTTGCTTTTAAAACCCAGGGGCATCCAAACACTCAGTCCCACCAAGCTCTAATGCTGCTTCTGGAGTAATCATTTAGCTTGATTTACATTATTTTAATTTTCTTAGGAGTGTCTTTACTAGCTGGAGGGCGATTTTTTTCCCCTTAATTAAAGAACAAGTTGATTCCAAAGCACACAGAACAAAACAAGCCCCTTCATAGCCTGTCTCGCTTGTCAGTTTTCTCCTGCTGTTCTCTTTTTTGGGTGCTTTTCAGCTCTCACCGCACCTGCCTTCTCAAACTGAAAACGAGATGGAACAGTGAGATGGTCTTTCAATGGAATCAACCAACCCTGGGTTTCAATTCTTTTAATTTCCTGGAGCATATGACAGTTTGGGGGAGGGTCAGGTAGTGTTAGCTCTATCTCTTAGATAGAAAAGCTATTTTATCAGCCAGTGCAGTTCAACATAGACCCATGAGGTTGGGCAGAGAAGTTTTCCAACCTACGGCTGCACGGGTGAACAAACCGGCCACAGTCCTCCTTGGAGGACATCTTAGATGTGGTGCTTGGGATGCAAGTAACAGGAACTTATTCAAGCTAATTAAGCTACAAGGGCAATCTAGGGAAGGCCCCCGGGGTATGTCTTAGGATTCAAGGACACCTGGGCCAATGAAGAGACTGGAAGTCAGAACTAAACAGGGTCATGACCCCAGGAACTACTCCAACCCTACTTCTTTTTTTAATTTATTTAATAGTTTATTGTCAAATTGGTTTCCATATAACACCCAGTGCTTCTCCCCACAAGTGCCCCCCACCATGAGCATCACCCCCTTCCCTCCCTCCCCCTCCCACTTCAGTCCACAGTTCATTTTCAGTGTTCAATAGTCTCCCATGATTTGTGTCCCTCACTCTCCCCAGCTCTCTTTCCCCCTTCCCCTCCCTATGATCCTCTGTTAGGTTTCTCTTGTTAGACCTATGAGTGCAAACATATGGTATCTGTCCTTGTCTGCCTGACTTATTTCGCTTAG